>NW_015387953.1:68933-100913 GCF_001527695.2 Protobothrops mucrosquamatus | reverse complement strand
CGTTACTAAATCAGCTTAATTTACAGCTGCATTTTTATGATCAGCTAAGCTTAATGTGTGTTACACAGGATTTCTGTTTTATTTTGAATGACTGTTTAATTTTTTTATGGTTCAGTGTCTCGTGTAACCTGAGATTGATTCATTCGATAACCATGTCAGCCATGATGTGTGAAGGCAGCCCTAATATTTGATACCCAACTGAATTATGTAGGTTGATATTATATCAGTTTATCCATCCATTGATGATGAAGAGGATGGAAGAAAATAGAGGCCTTTCCTTTGAGTTCCAGAAACAAACGAATGGGGTTAGTGAAAGGGGGCAGGACACTTTGCCATCTTCCTGAGAACCTAGAACAAGGACTGAAGGTAGATGCCACCATTATAGCAGAGTCCTGTAGTGGAGTCTTAATCTTGAGCCATGGGAAATGTGAAGATTGTGTTAGCTTTTCAGCCAACACGATGAACTTCAAGGTAATGAGATTTTATGGATATCCATCAGCACAATCCATGAACTTTTGAGTTGCTCCAACAATGTCTGTTCTATCTTATCCCCCACCTATTTCCTCACCACACTGATCATCTCAACACTCTTTCCTTCCATTCTGATTGTCTTAACAAGAACAAGAAACAGGCTTCAAGGATCTTTCCAAATTTTTTTGGGGGGGAGGCTGAGTTGTGCTGACGAGGCCTGGTCCTCTCTTTCTCTCTCAACCAGGATCCCCCCAGGAGAAGTCCAGGCTGATGTTTGACATGTACGATATTGATGGAAATGGTTTCCTTTCAAAGGACGAATTCTTTCGGATGCTGAGGTATGTTCTGCTGGTTTGGGGTGTTGCTTTTGTTATCCTAACTGATTCTTGGTGGAGAGGTGCTAGAATTTCTGTTTGCTAGAATGGTGTATTGTACCTGTGGTCAGGTTTTTCATCTGAAATTCAGGCTGTATACATCTTGGGGGACATTGCCACCAACCATAAAACACAATCTCACAACCCACAGCCCAGCATTTTGGAAGAGGTGAAGCTACGTGGAAAACAATCCCCTAGATTTGCAGACTAGGACTGATCTTATTGCAGACCAAGCTCAGCCAGTGCTTCCACCCAACCCACAGTATTTGTACGTTCATCTGAGTATGAGTGAAATTAGTGTGCTATCAACCATGCTTCTTCAATTCAAGGAAGACCTTGCCGTAGACCAGGGTGCTCAAACTTGGCCACTTTAAGACTTGTGGACTTCAACTCCCAGAATTCCCCAGCCAGTTGAAGTCCACAAGTCTTAAAGCGGTCAAGTTTGAGGACCCCTGCCATAGACTCTTCAGTTACCCCATTAGTCATCTTATCTCAGCAGGCATACTTCCTCTTATCTCTTCCTCTAGATCCTTCATCGAGATCTCTAACAACTGCCTCTCACGGGATCAGACCGAGCAGGTTATCGAATCCTTGTTCAAAGAATCAGGATTCCAGGATAAGGAAGAGCTCACCTGGGAGGATTTTCACTACATGTTGCGGGATCATGACAATGCACTCCAGCGCACTCAACTGTGCATTAAAGGTCAGCAGAAACCAAAAGAGATAGCTCACACGAAGCCTTCCAGTTGGGTAGGAGAAAAGGAAGCCATACTTTTGGCAGCAAACATTAGCAATAACAGCTCAGGATCTCCAGAAGTAGATGGTCCCGTTCTTATTATATTGTACCTCTTTCTTTCTCTCTCTTTCTCTCATGGGTCATTATGTATGATGGAATGGAATGAGGAAGTGGATCTCCAGGAGGGAGGGGTGCATTCCAGATAAATAAGAGGCAACTCAGCCCAGATATCATGTGTGAAAGAAAGAGGGTGGAGATGACTCCTCCCTATTAGTCCCTAGAGTATATCGTAGAGCAGCGGTTCTCAACCTATGGGTCGCGACCCCATTTGGGGTCGATCGACCATTTCACAGGGGTCGCCAAGCAAGGCTGTCCGCCATTTTTTTCCACTTTTCCAGCGGGTGCCTTACCTCCCTTGGGCTGGGCCAGCTGGTGGTTGGCCTGCTCCGTCTCTGCCGCTTGCCAGCTACAACTCGGCCAGCGCAGGGGGCGGAACCACGCATGCGCGGCGCTCCCGGGCAGGGAAAGTCCTCGACTTACGACCGGTTGGGTAGTCCTCGACTTACGACCGGTTTAGTCCTCGACTTACGTCCGGTTTAGTCCTCGACTTATGACCGGTTTAGTCCTCGACTTACGACCGGTTGGGGGTCGCGGCATTAAAAAGGTTGAGAACCACTGTCGTAGAGGCAGATAGGAGAGTCTTCAGACTGGCAAGATTCTGTCTCTAGGTGTGGACCCATAAAGAACTCAGCTTGGAAGAATCTCCACACATTATTCTTGGTTTTGGACCTGAAACTATGGGAAAGAAACCAACAAAATGTCCACAAAGTCAATCAATATCTTTCTTTTCCATTCTCTAACTCAGGGGTCCTCACCCTTGGCAACTTTAAGACTTGTGGACTTCAAGTGGCTGAGGAATTCTGGGAGTTGAAGTTCACAAGTCTTAAAGTTGCCAAGGTTGGAGACCTCTGCTCTAACTCTTCTAAGTCCTTGATGGTCATCAATTGAACTTTGTTTTCTGTCCTCCTCCCAGGAGTTCCAGAGAGACTCAAACTAAATGAAATCAATCGTGTGTCCTTCATTAACAAGGATCGAGATAACAAGTACGTCATCTCCCAGTTACTCACCTTCTTATGCGTGCTTTCCATGCAGGTTGCCTGTGTGGATTTTAGATGTGACCCAGATCCCAGTTTGCCCCCACCACAAATCACAGTTTCTTTGCAAAGATTTGTGGCCTGTTTACACTTCCCATACTCTACCCAATCCTTGTGATCATGAAGTAACCAGTAATGAAAAGGAAATAAATATTCATGCAGTGGGGATCAATATGTACTAATGAATATAGAAAACCACGCGGGCCAAATTAGACATTCGTTTTAAGACTTTTATATTGATCTGCTTGCAAAAAATAGATAACAAGCTGAACTGTACTAAGCAGAGGATGGGAAGATGGCCTTTGTAGAAGTCTAAGTGCAAAAAAGTTTAAATACTTTTAGGAGTTCAGCCAGACTTTTAAGCATTAAAGAAGCTTGGAAGTTCCTATGTGGTAACCTTGAAAGTTTTTCAACTTTTTTAACAAATCCATCAAGTTCTTTCCCATTTTGTTGACATGCAACTAATTTGGAAAACCTCATGAAGAACCACTTGTGAAGTATTATGACGGTTATTTCCACATACAGAAATAGAATATCAGAAGGGAAGATTTAATAGCTTCATCTTTCCCTCTGTAGGTTACTTTTCTTCCTAGAGAATAACATTTAAACTTAATGCACTCTGCTTTCAGCCAGCCCCATCATTGGGTTTCAAAAAATAGGTGGTTCAGGTAGATAATTGTGACATGCAAAGACAGGATTTAGAAATTTTCTGTTTTTCTTGCCAAAGAAGAAGTACCTCAGATGCCAAAATACTTTGGCTGGGCTTGGATATTCTTGTTGGTGGATATGTGCCATAATCTTTAGATGGCTTGATGTAACTTGAAATGACAGCATTCAAAACAGCTTACAGTAAATCAGGTTATTAATGAGATACACACAGTCCCAAATGCAAGGTGCTACAACAAGAGTAAAATTAATTATGTGTCATTGGGACTGACCCTACCTTTAAAATAATACAGGGAGAGTTTTGGTGGAAAAAAACCTCATTCCTGTGAAAAGGAGTTGTTTTTTTTCCACTGAAATGTAGACAGAAAAGTCATGTTTGTGCTCCACCCTTGAGATTGGGGGTTGACTGGAAGCCAACTCCATAGAAAATTTAAAGCCAAAACTTCTGGAAAAAAAAGGATTGGCTGGCATTTTTCATGATGATTTTAAAGTATGGTCAAACCCTCAAGGCATCTTGCTCGCTTCCAACATTGTAGACAGAGGGGTCCTCTTCAAAAGCTGATGATCTGTTCTCTTATAGTTTCCTCCTAACTCGAGATAGTCCTCTGATCCTGGGTTCAGACTGGCTACCTGGGGAAGGATTAGGACAAGACGTACGGAAAAGACTGGGGAAAAAGTAAGTATGTGCATTGTGTAATGGACCAAAGACACTCATTCTAAACTTGAACGATGAGCTGTCCATCTTAACCTTATCACCTTCATTGAACTTGAAAATGGATCGAGTATGGGCCAGCAGCTCCANCCTCTGATCCTGGGTTCAGACTGGCTACCTGGGGAAGGATTAGGACAAGACGTACGGAAAAGACTGGGGAAAAAGTAAGTATGTGCATTGTGTAATGGACCAAAGACACTCATTCTAAACTTGAACGATGAGCTGTCCATCTTAACCTTATCACCTTCATTGAACTTGAAAATGGATCGAGTATGGGCCAGCAGCTCCAATGAATTATTGGATCTTGTTAGTTACATAAAAATAGAAATGAAATAATTATCTGTGTAGAGTTTTGATTGGAATGGCACCATATTTTTTTTAAGCAGAAGCCATGCTGGATCAGATCCAAGATGTATAGGCTAATCTAGCATAGATATTTCTGGGAAAGTCAAGGGCAGATCACAGGTAATCCCACTTTTGGCAAATTCATCTCTGTTCCTGTAAAAGTATCTATACAAGGAGATGAGCAGTTATGTAGGAGGAATCATTAGGAATTGTGGCTAGGACTTGTAATTCATCATATTTATGAAGATCTGTGGGCATCACCCTTCACTTGCTGCAAGTCATTTCGTCACCATAGCAGAACTAGCCACTTCAGAGGAAAACTGAGCTAGAAGCTACAAGGGACTCAGGAGTCTGGAGAGCTCCAGAGTTCCTTTGTGTTGCCTAGTTAATCTCCATAATTCAACTCCAGTGTACACATTCAGAATTCAAACAACCATCAGTTCCATAAAAGTGTAAACACCCTTCAACTAGTTATCTCTGCAGCTTACTCATGTATGTTTTATTGTTAAATCTATACATCACCCATTTCATTATCAAGTGACTCTGGGTACCAATGATGCCAATTATCGGCATCTGTCTGACTCAGCCTTCATTATTTCTATTGTACACATTATAAATAACTGATTGTGTTGTTAATTTGTTTACTATGTGGTTAGTTTCCAGGCAACATAGCAAGAATAGGCTCTGAAACAAATCCAAACATCACTGTTGTCTTTTATAGCAGCAAAGTCCACAAGAGTGATGCCACCAGCATGACAGCAGTGGAAATACAGGCTTCTGGGATGGCCTCAGGAGTCTCAAATACTCCACCCTGAATTAAGAACCAGAGGAGTAGAATACTAGGGTAGAAACAACTGGGTTGGCTTCTCCAGACCAACTCAAGTTTCTATGGTGAAAAAAAAATATCAATGTAAAACAGAATAACAGAGTCGGAAAGGACCTTGGAGGCCTTCTAGTCCAACCCCCCGCTGAACCAGGAGATCCTATAGTACCATTCCAGACAAGTGGTTGTCCAGTCTCTTCTTAAAAGCCTCCAGTGATGGAACACCCACAACGTCTGGAGGCAAGTTGTTCCACTGGCTAATTGCTCTAACTGTCAGGAAATTCCTCCTTAGTTGTAGGTTGGTCCTCTCCTTAGTTTCCATCCCTCATTTCTTGTTCTGCCTTCAGATGCTTTAGAGAATAGGTTGACCCCCCTCCTCTTCTTTGTGGCAGCCCCTCAAATATTGGAAGACTGCTATCATGTCACCCCTAGTCCTTCTTTTCATTAAACTAGACATATCCAATTCCTGCTATCATTCTTCATATACCAGGGAAGCATTTATGGGAGGAAAACAAAAAAAAGCTGGTAAATCTTTAGCTTTTCCATGTGCTCAGAAATACTTTTGTTCCCTTGCAAAGGTATCTCTGGGGGATCTTTTGAGGCCAGGGGGCTCTAACACAGGGCTTTTCAACCAGTGGTACGGGTACCACCTGTGGTAGATTGGCACCTGGCAGGTGGTATGCGACCATCCTAGAAAAGTGGTAGCGGGGGAGGGGAATGAGCTGAACCGGTGGCAGCACCGCACAACCGTGAGCGAGAGACGGCTGGAGCTGCAGGGCTGTCAGGGCTCAGCGGAAGCGCCAGGATCCGCAATAGGCTCCAGCTGGAGCTTGGCGCTGATCCTGGCGCTTCCGCTGAGCCCAGAAGAAGCGCCGATCAGCTGGAATGTTGCAGCATTTCCAGGGTCTTGTGATTTACATTCAGATGCTTGGCAACTGATTCATATTTATGACGGTCACAGTGTCCCAGGGTCATGTGAAGTGACCAAAACCTGCTGCAACCACCCAGCAGACGGGGGGGGGGGGGAGGAAATAAAAACCAAACACCCCCCTACCCCACCCCCGCTGCCAATCCTCAACAGAAATTCTCTCAACAATGGAAACCTCGGACAGGAGGAAGAGCGCCACCGGGTGGGCAGGCAGGTGTCTTGCTCGGCTATGGCTTTGGGGGCACTTTTTTCAGTGCCATTTTAACTTCGAACAGTCATTAAGCGAACTGTTGTAAGTTGAGGACTACCTATACTTCATCACTTTTTTCCCTTTTGGGGGGGGTCATCAAGTTTTTGACACCTTGCTAGGCGACTGGTGGTACTCGGATGCTGCCATATCCTAAAAGTGGTACAATGGGTGAAAAGGTTGAAAAGCCCTGCTCTAACAAAAAGCAAAGTAGGTCCCCATTTGCCTGAAGCTGGCTCACTCACTGAAATAGTGAGGAATTTGGGGGTGGGGGATGTTGTCGAGCAGATTTTTCTTCCATGGTCTTCCAATCGAAATTTGCCCTACCGGCCAAGGTTTTCCTGACCTATGGTTTCCCATATTCCAGATTGACCTTCCCAGAACCTCATCTGTACACCGAGGCACGGAGGGAGCGGTACGAGAGAAACAAAGTCCACCAGAAGATCCAGCAGTTCAAGAGGTTTATTGAGAACTTCAGGCGCCACATTATCTGCGTGGTGATATTCTCAGCCATCACTGCTGGCGTCTTTGTAGAAAGAGCATATTGTGAGTTACCAGCCTACTTAGCACCACCGAACCGGCTGCTCAGCTCAAGAGCTGGCGTGGCTAACTTGATTCAGAACCCAGCATCCTCATGCCGTGAGGAAGCAGAGACACCCGTCTCCGGGGCAGGCAGGCAGTGGCAGCCACCACTAAGCATACCACGTACGTATCTCCTTGCAGCACAGACTAACGCCGGTGTAAAGCAAGACACTCCCGCTGCAAGTAGAGCTGCATTAATGGTTAACAAGGAAAGTTTGTTGCCAAACTTCCTGGTATGGCTTTTATAGTGGCTGTTTTAATGATGCAAATCTGTAGGAGATGGGTCATAACTTTACTGGCAAAGCTGCGGTTGAACCCTCCAAGACCTGAGTATCCTCCTTGCAATCTTCCCGTAACCTAACCCCTCCCCGTTGGACACATAGGTAGAGATCTGGAGGGGAGCTCCGAATCTGTACACATCACTATGTGCTCCCTAGAGTCTTGGACCCCTTTGGTCTTGCATTGCCATGCCACTTATGGGGCATGCAAGCGTGTTTATCATCTGAGCATGTTGGAGGTGAGAATGCAGTTATGGAATGGCAGGTGTACCTTGAGGCTGCAGACCTGTGTGTGGACTTCCTCCAAAACTTTGTGTCCCAAAGTGTCTGCTGGATGGTCACTTGTATTGGATAGACATGGTGAACAGGGAAAAGTCCTGTGAATGCTGCCTCCTCCATTTAATTTCCCAATCCTTCAATCGAAACAGAAATCGCATTGAATCCAACTGGGTTGTAACCTGTTCCCACTGACCTCTTTATTCTGAGTCTACCTCCTTTTTGGAGATGGCCTGGTCTCCAGCACACCACTCCTTCCTGTGTTTGTTCCAGAGTCGGGTCCTTTTTTTCCCCTCATTGGGTCAATACTTCCCAAAACAGGGTTAGAGTAGGAAACCCTGAGCGAGTTAGGCAAGGGAAACGTCTAATACCTAAACGTAGCGGTGGGTGACCGTAACGACTGTGGTGGAAACACCCGTAGGACTAGAGAGCGCCCCGACCGCGGTCGTAGACCTTCATGTACTCCTTCATCTTACTCACCATGTGCCGAAACCTCATCACGTTCTTGCGAGAAACCTTCTTCAATCGTTACATCCCTTTTGACTCTGCCGTGGATTTCCACCGATGGATCGCAACGGGAGCTTTGATCTTCTCAGGTAGATCTAAACAGACTGAATCTTTGAGTAGCCAAACTAGAATGTGGTGGTCCTTTAAAACAGTTTGTGGTACAAGCAGGCAACTAGATCTGACCTGGAGCAGAACGGTAAGTAATTGCTGAAATTAGGAACCCTAGGCACCCTTTGAATTGCAAGTAGTCCTCGACTTACAAACACATTGGGACCAGAATTTCCATAGCTAAGTTAAGTGAGTCACACCCAATTGTACAACATTTGTTGTCAAGGTTGTTATGCAAATCACTGCAGTTGTTAAGAGAACCACAATGCCGCAACCATGGAAAATACATTCCTGTTGCCAAGCATCTAGATTTTGATCACATGACCATGACGATGCAATGGTCATAAGTCAAGGACTGAGCCTAAGTCTCTGTTTTCAGTGTGGTTGTAACTCTGGATGGTTGCTAAACCAACAGTTGCAAGCCAAGGGCTACTGTTTAGTTTTGTAAGGGTCAGCGTAATGGAGGTGAAACTTCTAAAACAACCAACTCTAATTTCTCACCGCTGCAACTGCGTGGCTTTCGACAATGCAGGGCCCAGTAAAAGTGCAAGGAAAATGATTGACAACAGTGATGGAAATCAACTCCAGAAAAATCTGGTTTTTCAATTTAGGGGATTTTCTACCAGTCCAAACTGAAAATGAACCACCTAACATTTCCTCTTGCCAATCAAAGTTGATTAGTCTTGACAAACTCACATCAAGGAAATTACAATTGTAATGTAAATACAAACATAGGTGTGTAATATTTCTATTTTTTTTAACATCTGAACTTTGCACAGTTCATAGATGTATGTAACACTGTAGCTTGTGATCTCACTACAAAGTTACACTGCTATTTTATGTTTTCATTGTTAGGCGTGATTGCTTTTTATAGCTCCATATTGCCCATAGTTCCAAGACAGGAAATGTGTATACGGTAGTTAAAAGAGATTTGAAATATGCAATTAAATCCGGTGACACAGATACCTAACTTCACTGTCCTATGTTTCCTGCAGTTTTGCACACCTTGGGCCACGTTGTGAATGTCTACATCTTTTCGGTGACCCCTCTCAGCATTCTGTCATGCCTTTTTTCTCACGTATTTACGAATGACGGGTGAGTAGAGAGCGTCCCTCTATGAACGTAAGGATGCAATGAAAGGAGTTCCTTAACTCTTAAACTCCAGGTGGCTGGAGAAAGAATGGAAGCTCTTAATTCTGTATTATTCAGAAACCCAGCGCACAACCAACCAGCCAGCCAAGGGAATTCTGGGAGCTGAAGTCCACAAGCTTTAAAGTTGCCAAGTTTGGAGACCCCTGGCTTAGCACAATGTATGAACCAGGTTACATCGTGGGTTGTTCTACTGAGAATTGCCCCTGTTTTGTTTTGTTTTTCCAGATCACAATTTCCTCCCAAATACTACTGGTGGTTCTTTGAGACAGTACCAGGTAAAAATCAAATATCAAAGGCTTTTGGTGACCAGACGGCAGTTAACATTTGGAGATAGATGAAGATCTAGGAAATAATGCAAGTGGGCCAGATTCCAATTGTTCACGTCGTCTGAAGCTGATGGGGGCAGGAACTGAGTGTTTGATTTTTGCTTAGTACACTTGAAGCTATTTTAGAGTTTACATTAGCCTTTGAGTGTGTCCTCAGATCAGTTCTGAAGAAGTGACTTTGGGTTGAATGGAACATTGGAACTTCTAGCATTGGCATCTATTAAAAACTGTGATTGTGTCATAACGATGACATAAAGAGCAGGGTATCATAGCCGAAATGATGCAAACGAAGTATTTGTGTCATTTGTGCAATGCTGTGTCATCACTTGGCCTATATAGAAAACTTCAGGTTGTCCACCTCTGAAGTAGATGGAGATAATGGTGAAACAAGACAACATAATGTGTTCCCTTACTTCAGCTGACGTTCCCTCTCTTCTCCTGGTCTTCTGCAGGCATGACCGGCGTGCTATTACTGGTCATCCTTGCGATCATGTATGTATTTGCCACTCATTATTTCCGACGAATCAGCTTTCAAGGATTCTGGATCACCCATCATCTCTATGTGGTTCTCTACATTCTGGTAAGTGACGGTTAAAGCCTATGATAATTCAGAAACACGAATCGTCCACAGATGAAGGAAGATTCATACTATTCATATATACCAGGGGTCTCCAAACTTGGCAACTTTAAGACTTGTAGACTTCAACTCCCAGAATTCCTGGCTGAGGAATTCTGAGAGTTGAAGTTCACAAGCCTTAAAGTTGCCAGGTTTGGAGACCCCTGGTATATACTATCTTCATACCATATATGAAGAGGGATAAGAGTTTAATGGTAGGGTTTTCTATACAAAAAGAGCATCATTTCCAGATAGAGTTGAAAAAGAATTAAAATTGAAGGATTTTTACTACTATTGATTTGGGGGGCACTATTGGTAGAGCTCAATTTGAAGCAAGTTTATGAGATACTGAGGACTTCCAAACTATCTTTAGATGCTTTTGCTCTTTGTGAGTTATCACAATCAGAGAAGAATTTCTCCTTCCCGTTCATTATCATGGTCTAAAATGAGGTATAATATATTTCCAGGTGGTCATTCATGGTAGCTACGCTCTGATCCAACAGCCTCGCTTTCATATTTACTTCATTATCCCAGCACTCATCTATGTAACAGATAAACTCATCAGCCTTAGCAGGAAGAAGGTGGAAATCAATGTCATTAAGGCTGAGCTGCTCCCTTCAGGTAATGCTGCTGTCCTGTACGGTCCTTCCCCCTCCATCCTACATCAAAGAGAGTATCTTCTACCTGAGTATCCTCCCAACATGTGGATTTCAACCTCCAGAATTCTTATCAATGGTCCTGCAGCCTGGGGGATTATGAAAGTTGAAGGTCATACATCTAAAGCATGTCCATTGAGTAAAGTTGATCTAAAGAGACTTGCTAAGATCTGTAGACCACATATGGCCCGGAGAAGTATCTGGGTGGTCCAACATGGTCTTTGCTGCTTGTTGCTTCTCAGTGATTACCCTCTAGTTTAGGTCTGTCTTATCTGTAATTTGCTTGAACACGGATCATTGTGGATAGTATTGTTGGTTTGACCTTTCATAGCAAATACTTTTTTTAAATTAATTCAGGAGTCACCAATCTGCAGTTCCAGAGACCCCAGGATTTTGACTACAGGTCTGGACAATGGGTACGGATTGCATGTTTGTCACTGGGGACCAACGAGTACCATCCTTTCACTCTGACATCTGCTCCTCATGAAGACCAGCTCAGTCTGCACATCCGAGCAGCTGGACCTTGGACAACTCGCCTGCGGGAACTCTACTCACAGGAAAGCATAGAAGAGATTGGCAAATATCCCAAGGTAAAACTGGATTTTGTTTTGCCTCACTTTTCTCCTGGTATAGATTTTAGTAGAGGACACAAATATGCTGATCAATATCAACTACCACTTTTCTGATTCCAACATTGACAGGGCTTTTCTTCCCTCCACATCTGTAAATACTTAACAAATATGGAATCCTGTCCTTGCTGTGCTCAATGGAAACCATCTGGACTCCATTGTCCAAACCAATAAATTTCATTCTTTCCTCCTGTTTCTTTGTAGCTCTATCTTGATGGCCCATTTGGAGAGGGTCATCAGGAATGGAACAAATTTGAAGTGTCAGTCCTGGTGGGTGGTGGCATCGGAGTGACCCCGTTTGCCTCCATTCTTAAAGACCTTGTCTTCAAATCTTCCGTTGGCTCCAGGATCCTGTGCAAGAAGGTGAGACTGGACGAACAGAGGTGTGGTTGGGCTGCTGTATACTCACTGCGATTGTGTCAGTATTTGCATCAACATCAGGTGGTAGGCCTTCTCTAACAATGAACTGCATTACTTAAAACAGATAGTGGAGATGTAGACTTTACTATAAGTACTTCATTTTACGTTTCCTAGGGAAAAACTGGCTCATACATCTGAATTAAACTATTGTATTTCTAGTTTTTTTTAATTCCAAGTCTTTTGAAAAAAAATACAAAAGAGTGGTGTTTCTCAACCTTAAGAGACTTTAAGATGGTGGACTTCAACTCCCAGAATTCTGGGAGTTGATGTCCACCGATCTGAAAGCTGCCAAGGTTGGGAAACATTATGTTAGAGGAAAGAGCACACGCTAAAATAAGGTTTAATGTTAAAACAATATGCAGAACCTATATCTGAGATAATTGTTTACAAATGTATACATTTTGGACAAGAGGATATACATAGAGGGGTATATTAGGAATGTGCATGGAAATGAGTATACGTTTTCATGGGATTTTTTTTAAAAAATACAATTCACATTTTGATACATAACATGCTTATAAGCATTATAGGTTTTCAGCAATGATCATAGCCTTTTTCTTGGTCTTCCAAGATCTACTTCATTTGGGTAACCCGTACACAACGGCAGTTTGAGTGGGTGGCCGACATTATCCGGGAAGTGGAGGAGAACGATCAACGTGACTTGGTCTCCGTCCACATCTACATCACCCAGCTGGCTGAGAAGTTTGATTTGCGCACCACCATGCTAGTAAGTCCCCACATGAGATTTACTTGGGGCTCTATCTCTAGGCCCCTTCAAGAAATAAAACTCAAGAAGTCAGGTTCTCATCTATTAACCTGAAGTGTTATTAGCAAAAGTACAGAGATTGAGTTTTGTCCAAGAGCATCTACCAGTTCTTCAATGAGTCCAAAGGAATTGGGTATGCACAATTAAAAATTGTGCAATTAAGAAAGGAAGGTAGGATAAGATTGGGCAAATCAGAAAGCCTCCAACTCATCTTGATCTTGAATATGACATTATTGAGTGCCTTTAAACAAGCCATTCCCGGTCATCTTGGGTCTCCTTATTTTCAGTCTGGAACCAATGTTTCTGATTGTACCCATGAGTTTAGTTCCACAATGGGAATCAATAGCTTCATGGTGACTGGATTAGTGGTTGGTCCTTCAATGGAACAGAGGTTCCTTCTCCTCCAGATCCCTGACAGCTCTGTTCTAATGATCGGTTGATCTCTTTTTAGTACATCTGTGAACGTCACTTCCAAAAGGTCCTCAACCGGAGCTTGTTCACAGGCCTGCGTTCCATCACCCACTTTGGACGACCACCTTTCGTGCCCTTTTTCTGCTCCTTGCAAGAGGTTCATCCTGAGGTCAGTGACAAACTTTGCAGGTTGAGGAAGGAGGTGAAGACTGAACTTCTATGGATTCAGTGATGATCTGTTGCAGGCAGGAAGATGTTTGCCTGGATCACAGGAAATCTCAGCTATGTAGCTGAACTTCATAAGGAGCTTTCAAAGGTTCCATGTCCCATCTCAAATTATTTGACAGACATTGCAGAAAGGAATCTTCCCATCTCTTTATAATTAAAGACAGACGAGAAATGTGATGGGAAGTTTGGATAAATGTTGCCTTCTGCCAAGGCTGCTCATCCATGTTACTCCTCTAGAGCAGGGGTCCCCAACCTCCGGTCCGTGAGCCAGTACTGGGCTGCGGCATGCCAGCAACCGGTCCACACAAACAAGCAAAGTCCCATCCGCGGGATACAGGCAGCACACAAAACCACACACTCTCCGGTCCACGGAAAAACTTTTCTCCGCGGAACCGATCCCTAATGCCCAGAAGGTTGGGGACCTCTGCTCTAGAACCCTGTTTTACAAACTTACCAACTTTAATGAGTAGACTTCAACTCCCAGAATTCCCCAACCATCATGTTGGCTGGGGAATTCTGGGACTTCAACTTCAACATGACGACTTGGAGATTCTGGGAGTTGAAGTCCATTTATATTAAAGTTGTGCCAGGTTTGAAAAACACTGCTCTAGAAGTTAGAACCAGGGGAAAATTTAATTATTTCCCTCGTTGGTTTTATTTTACTATTTTATTTTGCATCTCTGTGATTCTGAGCTGTTTTTTTGTTGTTGTTGTTTTTTGTTCTCAGGTCCGAAAAATTGGTGTTTTCAGCTGTGGCCCACCTGGCATGACCAAGAACGTGGAGAAAGCATGTCAGAAAATCAACAAGCGGGACCAAGCTCACTTTATACATCACTATGAGAATTTTTAGTTATTCTCTTTCTAAGACTCTGTTGCTCTGTTGTGAGTATAGAGTATAGAGGACACCGTTGGCTGTGTTCTTTTCTTTCTGTCAGCTGGGAAGGAGGAGAAAAACAGCCTCATTTTCAACAAGGTGGTGGACGATATCTTGTAGATGTTTAGAAAGCCATACTTTTTGTCCTGACAAGAACTTGAATTGAGGTCTCACGGTTGACAATGATAATCGAGAACCCATCTTTGGCCAACCCCTGCCGTCTCAAGTCTGCACATCTTGGAAGAGTAGTCTGAACAACTACAAAAACAGAGTGATATGATATCATTGACACTAAGGCAGCCCTTCCATTGCAAGTGCAGACTGGTTCAGCATTAACAGGTGACTAAACATCCTAGATTACAGCTTTGTAGCACTCCCTGTCAATTATTTATTCAACATTCCTCAATCCACTCCAACAATTATAGTCCCTAAGTTGGACAGAGATGAGTTATTCTTCCCTTTAACCCAATTTAACCTCACTGTTTATCATGGTAAGCTTAAGCAGTGTCTTGTACCTTGAGTTCTAGTAGCATGTTTGGACCTGTTGGGTTTAACTTAGAGGGAGCTCTGATTTTTTTATAGGTGACATTGGCCACAGAGAAGCAGCCATGATGGATAGATAATATAAACATAGAGTGGAAAATCCTATATAGAAGTATTTGTCTCTGGGGATCAGATGCTGGGTCAAATAAAGGATACCCAGCATGCTGGGGAATTCCACGCATTGAGGTCCACACATCTTAAAGTCTATGGAGATTCTCAGTCATCCAAGTCATGGTTGCCCCAAGGTGTTTTTTCAAGAGGCAACTGGACTTTGCTTTGCTTTTAAGACAGTGGTGGCGAACCTATGGCACGGGTGCCAGAGGCGGCACTCAGAGCCCTCTCTGTGGGCATGTGTGCCGTCGCCCCAGTCCTAGGCCTTCACCTGGGTTTTATAAAACCTTTTTGCTTTAGGCCTCTGCCGCCGGGTGCAAAAAAAAAGGTTCAATCAATCAGTCAATTTCAACTTCTCGTGGGGAAAAAAAGATCTTGCAAAGTTGGGATTGATTGATTGAACTTTTTAGTCCCACCCAGTCTGCCATTACCACCGCAGCCACGCCCACCCAATGGGCCACACCCACCCAATGGGCCACACCCACCCAATGGGCCACACCCACTCCTCCTAAAAGTTTCAGGGATGGAGCACACAGAACTTCTGAGGGCAAGCTGTTCCACCGATTAATTGTTCTCACTCATTATTATTATTTTTTTGATAATGAAAAGAGACCCATATTAATCTATACAGGTTGTCCTCGACTTATAACAGTTCATTTAGTGACCGTTCAAAGTTACAACGGCACTGAAAAATGTGACTTACGACGGTTTTTCACAGTTACCACCTCTGCGGCATTCTCCATGATCATGTGATCAAAATTCAGATGCTTGGCAACCGGTTCATATTTACGACAGTTGCTGTGTCCCGAGGTCATGTGATTATTATGCCTTTTGCAACCCTCTGACAAGAAAAGCCAATGGGGAAGCCACATTCACTTAACAATCAGGTTATTAACTCATCAGCTGCAGGGATTCACTTAACAACTGTGGCAAGAAAGGTTGTAAAATAGGGCAAAACTCACTTAACAAATGTCTCACTTAACAACAGAAATGTTGGGCTCAATTTTGGTCGCAAGTCAAGGACTACCTGTAGAAGCCCCAAACATCTTTTAAGATGTTTCACTTCTTATTCCAGAGGTTTCTTTTGAAGAACTGAAGAAGTTTCTTGGATGCGAAGCAAAAGGTCTTCAAAGAAAAACAAAGACAGTCCAGTTGCCTCTTGAAAAAGCCTCTTTGGCACATCTTAAAGTGTTTGAGGTTGAGAAACACTACTCCAGAGGACTGTTTTTTCAACTCTACAGCCTAACTCACACTCCTGGAATCATTTAGTAGATTCCCACTCACGTACTAACCATGTTTAGCCCTGCTTAGATCAAAAGTTACAGTAGATTTTTTTTTTCTCTTCTACCTTTCCAAACAGTTCTTTTTGTGAAAGGAGGGGGGGGATGGGGAAGTTGCAAGTGTTGTTGTATCTGCACACTATAAAATGTTGAGGAGGTAGTAGGGCTTACACACTGAAGTTTAATGCAGACACTAACTCAGAAAATGTAGCTACTAATATAGATTAGAACTTGACCGCTGTTGTGCTGTATTGCTGAAGGTGGTAGAAATCACAGCATCAGAGAATTCTTAACGGAGCAAACGCATCATGGAGCAAGGTCTTGATGGAGTCTTTCAAAGCTTGGTTGATTCCTTCAAGATTTGTTTCATTCACTTTGGCTTAGCTGATGGAGTACATTAAGTATATGTACGTTTGTACGCAGTGCTTATATTAAACATTTGTTTCAACTGAAACGTATATTCTCTTGAATAATTTTTTTGTTAGTTTAACAATATACATTCCAGGAATCTCCATTTATTTTGTACAATCTACTACTCTGTGTGGTTTTTTTTTCATCTATTGGGAATGAATGAAAAACTCTACTGGTTTTCCAAAGGGTCCTAGGGATCTGGTTCTTTGCCCAGCCCTTGGCAAACACATCTATAATAATAATAATAATAATAATAATAATAATAATAATAATAATAATAATAATAATAATAATAATAATAATAATAATAATAATAATAATAATAATAATAATAATAATAATAAAGTTAGAAGGGACCTTGGAGGTCATCTAGTCCAACCCCCTGCTCAGGCAGGAAACCCTATACCATTTCGGACAAATGGCTGTCCAGTCTCTTCTTAAAAACTTCCAGTGTTGGCGCATTCACCGCTTCTGGAGGCAGGTTGTTCCACTGGTTAATTGCTCTAACTGTCAGGAAGTTTCTCCTTAGTTCTAGGTTGCTTCTCTCCTTGATTAGTTTCCACCCATTGCTTCTTGTCCTGCCTTCAGGCGCTTTGGAGAATAGCTTGACTCCCTCTTCTTTGGGGCAGCCCCTGAGATACTGGAACGCTGCTATCATGTCCCCCCTCGTCCTTCTCTTCGTTAAACTAGACATACCCAATTCCAGCAGCCATTCCTTATATGTTTTAGCCTCCAGTCCCCTAATCATCTTTGTTGCTCTTCTCTGTACTCTTTCTAGAGTCTCAATATCTTTTTTACATCATGGTGACCAAAACTGGATGCAGTATTCCAAGTGTGGTCTTACCAAGGCATTGTAAAGTGGTATTAATACTTCACGTGATCTTGATTCTATCCCTCTGTTAATGCAGCCTAGCACTGTGTTGGCTTTTTTGGCAGCTGCAGCACACGGCTGGCTCATATTTGCCAAGGTTGAGAAATGCTGGACTAGACTGAAGATTAAAAACTTCCAAGGGGATAATGATAATGCCACGTGCTGATATAAAAACTTAGCGTTCTTGGAAATGACCAGGGGCTGAACCCCCTCAGCTATATCCTGAAATGTCATGCAAAGATACATATCTTTAATCCAGATTCAGCCAGAGTTTCATTCCATACAGCATTAACCTTGCGAACTCTCAAGCTTCCTCCTTCCATTATATAATCAAGATAGACAATATTTAATATTTATTTGCTACGTATATGTAGGGATGTGGGTCTATACATATGTTGTTCATAGTATGTTTAGGTGTGTGTCATGTATGTGTTTCACTTTGAGAGCGGGCAACTAAATTACATTTGTGATGTGTGCCATTGTGCCCACAGTATAAAAATGACAATAAAGGTTATCTTATCTTATCTTATCTAGTGGTTAAAGGCCTTGGCTAGACATGTTCTTCTCCTGGGGTGGAAAAAATCTAGGCTATCTTACCACTCATCCATTCTACCCAAAAGTAAGGTTTCAACATTAAGGTTTCAGAAGCCCTTATAAACAGAAGAACACTGACACTAACATCCCCTTCAACTCCACTGAAGATGTTACCTAGCCTGGTAACGAAACATTCAGAAACCAACCCACAATCTCAGAGAATGAACCTTCATTCTACACCTGAGCTATAGATATCACCACTATCACAACTTTCCCACATTTTTCCTTTGAAACCTCATCAGACCAGCCTCAGCTTGAGCCTCCAAGAAAAAACCATCCTTAACTCCATTTGTTGAGGAAGGTATAGTTTACTAGAGGTCAAGTGAAATACAGGAGTGCAAAGCCAGAACTGATATTTGCACACCAAAATGCCCAGGTCTAACTTTCCTTCCCTTCGGTTCCTACCCATGGTGGTTCCCCCAATATCCAATTAAATTCAAAGGAGATGTTTTCAGAATGGTCGCTTCAAGAAGAGACTGGACATTCACCTGTCTGAGACAGTATAGGTTCTCCTGCTTGAGCAGGGGGCTGGACTAGAAGACCTCCAAGGTCCCTTCTATTCTATTCTATTCTATTCTATTCTATTCTATTCTATTCTATTCTATTCTATTCTACAATCTGTCTATTCTACTCTACTGAACTCTATTCTATTCTATTCTGTTCTATTATACAATCTGTCTGTTCTATACTACTCTACTGTAGTCTATTCTATTCTATTCTATTATACAATCTGTCTGTTCTATTCTATTCTATTCTATTCTATTCTACAATCTGTCTATTCTATTCTATTCTGCTCTGCTCTGCTCTACTCTATTCTACAATCTGTCTATTCTATTCTATTCTATTCTATTCTATTCTATTCTATTCTATTCTATTCTATTCTATTCTATTCTAAAGTGTAAGTCAGTATGAAGTTGTATTCCATTCCCAGCCAGTTCACCTTGAAACCACGTCTCAGGAAGATGCAGTAAACTTTTCATTTTCCCTGAATCCTCCCCCCTCCCATCCAGCCCCCTTAGAGTTCATGGCACTGAGTGACAGCAAAAGGCAAGCTTGAAGTGGCAGCTGACACTTCGGGAGCTTTGGTTGATTCCCCCTTGAGCTGGTCTCTTCCCTGGCAAAGACACCTGCTCTATCCCTCCTCTGGGCTCTTGCTCAAGGCAGCTGCCCCCTCTTCAGCTAATGCCAACTTTGCTGACTCTGGAAAAGTCACTTCATAAGCCTGGAGGCTCTTTGCAGGAAGACAAAGCTATAATTATTGTCTAGACAATGCAGCTCTTGGTTCAGAGCAACTCGCGGTTGAGCTGTTTCTCCTGAGCTCTGCAGAAAGACAGCAGATCAGCTCCCAATAATCCTTTCCAATCCACAAGGGGAGGGGAGGGTTAGAGGACTGAGAAGGGGCTGTTGGGTGCTTTCACACACAGGATTTGCGACTTGGCTTGTCATCCAAAGATGGAACATGTAGATCTCTTCCACTTTGAATTATAGTCAAAAAAAGGCAGATCCACGATCATAGCACACATTGGAAACTGGAGTGTGGAGTCACAACTGAAAGAAATCTCACAATCCTGCTCTTCTCTTTGGAGAATGGGGCAGTTCTTACAAACTGGTTGCATAGGACTGGATCTGGATTCACACTCACTTGTAAAGAGGTCTGGTCTGGGGTAAAGACAAGACTTGCAAAATTTGGGAGAATTTCGAGGGCCTTGGAATTATCTTTCAACAATGTCCAGAAAGGAATTTGAAACATTCTAAAATTCATCCCCTGGTCACTGTTTCTCCATAAAGCCAAATACTGTATGTCCTTCCTGTATTTAAGTTATATTTAGGTTTATATTTGCATTGTAGCTCTATAAATAAACTCCTACCAACTTCATGCAAATGTTTTTTAGTATGTGAGCTTTTCCCTCTTTTTTGCTAAAGCGTATACGACACAACCTACGTCAACTTGAGTCATAGATAAGAGGTTTGTAATGGTATGTGGGAAAGATCTTGTTCCCAAACCAGGAAGAAATTCTAATGTTTGGCTGAACTGTCTGATGCCAGGAGGATGGATAGGATGGATGGATGGATGGATGGATGGATGGATGGATATATGGTTGGATGGATTAATATAATGGTTGGAAGGATATGATTGATGAATGAATCAATGGATGGATCAATGGATGGATGGATGGATCAATGGATGAATGGATATGATGGTTGGATGGATGAATATAATGGTTGGATATGATTGATGGATGGATCAATGGATGGATGGATGGATGGATGGATATGATGGTTGGATGAATAAATATAACGGTAGGATGGATATAATTGATGGATGAATCAACGGATGGATCAATGGATGGATGGATCAATAGATGGATGGATGGATGGATCAATGGATGGACGGATGGACAAGAAAGATAGAAAATTTATCTTTTGCCTTTCCCTGGCAAAGACAGCTAAGAACAAAATACACACCGGAATCAGATAAAAGGAATTGATTAAGTCCTCATTCAACACCATTAAAGCAACTTAGAAGGCCAACCAAACTGCCTCCTGAGGGATCCATTGGAAAGCAGCACCAGCTCTAGCTTGGTGTAGATACTCAAGTAGGTGAAGCATAAATGATTTGGGCCAGCAGGCTGTCCTGCTCCATATCATCACCCAACATGTCTTTGAGGGTCTGTTTAGCATGTCAAGAACATACAGTCCTCCCATCTCTTTTTCTCTTTTTTCCATCAGCATGAACCAGTATCAGGGTTTAAGCAGCTTCTGGTGTTCAACATTCTTCAACTGAGTTGGGATGTTTTTGATAGCAATCCGGCACATAAAATGTGCTTAAAATTAGCTGTGAGGTAAATGCCCTGAGATTCCGATGCAATGCAATGCTTCCCTGTGATGTTAATATTTACTACAACAGAAAAGATTTGCATATAGAGAGTTGTTATTAATAGCCTCGTTCACATTTCTACATAAATCACGTGTCCTGTGACATTTATTGAGAGGATATTGATTCTTACTTATCACAGAAAAAACAGAGAATAGGGCTCGGTTTATTTACCCTGTCTCAAGCAAAGTATTTACAATGAAGTTTCTCAGAGTATATAACCGACCGCCCAACCCAATAAATTCATATCTATGTTTGGCAAACCTCATGATGTGATTGATCTGGATAAGCTCCCTTACGGGTGTTTCCTTTCTGCAGAAAAGGGAATCACGAGCCTTTTTTCTT
The DNA here is from genome assembly GCF_001527695.2 of Protobothrops mucrosquamatus. Lineage (NCBI taxonomy): Eukaryota > Metazoa > Chordata > Lepidosauria > Squamata > Viperidae > Protobothrops > Protobothrops mucrosquamatus. The sequence goes on along the minus strand of NW_015387953.1, from coordinate 79,598 downwards.
TTAAAAGGTTGTTTTCCTTTTAGAAAGTTGAAAGTATTTGACCCAAAGACCGGTGTCCGGTCAGCCCACTTTGCCTCAGAAGATGCTAACTACAGTTGCTGGTGTAATAGCGGGAGATCTGTGGATCAGGAGATCACTAAACCCTGGAATCCAATATTGCCCAACGTTGGGAAGAGCGTTTGTGATGTTCTCAAAATATCAAAAGTGGATTTGTTGCTAAGCAAGACAGTTGTTAAGAGAGCTTTGCCCCATTTCTTGCCACAGTTGTTAAGTGAAACACTACAATTGTTAAGTTAGTAACCCAGCTGTGAAGTAATAATAATAATAATAAAGTTTGAAGGGACCTTGGAGGTCATCTAGTCCAACCCCCTGCTCAGGCAGGAAACCCTATACCATTTCAGACAAATGGCTGTCCAGTCTCTTCTTAAAAACTTCCAGTGTTGGAGCATTCACCACTTCTGGAGGCAGGTTGTTCCACTGGTTAATTGTTCTCACTGTCAGGGAATTTCTCCTTAGTTCTAGGTTGCTTCTCTCCTTGGTTAGTTTCCATCCGTTGCTTCTTGTCCTGCCTTCAGGCGCTTTGGAGAATAGCTTGACTCCCTCTTCTTTGGGGCAGCCCCTGAGATATTGGAACACTGCTATCATGTCCCCCCTCCCCGTCCTTCTCTTCATTAAACTAGACATACCCAATTCCAGCAACCGTTCATTCTGGAACACTGCAACCGTCATAAATAGGAGCCAAGTGCTTGAATTTTGATTACATGACCACAGGGATGCCACAACAGCCCTAAGTGTGAAAAATAGTCCTAAGTCACTTTTTCAGTGCTGTTGTAACTTTGATCCCTAAAATGGTTATAAATCGAGGATTACATGTACACAGAATGTTGGGTTGAGAGTTGAATCGTGCTTGCATCAATTGCTGTGTATGCTTTGACACACCTCATACCTCAATCTCCCAGGAGAAAAATCTGAAAACTCAGGAAAAAAAACCCCCCACTCCTGTTCCATAACACAGAGGACGTGGGTTTTTTGAGGCTTCTTAACGAAAGCTGAACAGAGAACTGAACAAAGCTGTCTGCTGATTTGCTAGATTCCTAAGCCGCTTGTATAAACTACCACTTATTTTCTGAGCCTCACAGCTCCCCAGCCATCTGAGAGACGTGTGCAAAGTTTAAAAAATCAAGCCTCCCCTAATAATGTCTGCCACCTAGTAGTGTGATAAACCACAACAAAGTATCGCAGATTTGTGAGCAAGTTTAGCCCTTTTTTCCCCCCCTATAATGTTATATATATAACAAGGCAGGAAAAACACAGGGCATAAACAATTGTGCTCAAATTTGCCCTCTCCGATATTGCAAAATGGATCCCTGGCCAGGGACAGCAGGCACCGTGAGTAATAGCCTTGTGTTGGAACGATGACATCTAAAGAGCATTTGTGGGTTCCAGCCCTTGATGGGAAGGCACACATCCCTCTAGGGCAAATAACAACAGTAGTAAAGGAAACATTTATTCATTCATTCGTCAGATCATTTATTCACAACCTAATCCTCTGGGTTCAAGTCCAACCTAGGCACGGAAGTTTCCTGGTGACCTCAAGACAGACTTTCCCTGGAAATTAGAAGCTCTGGGGGACACCCACCCACGTGCTGTGCCAAGTTGCAAGCTGGTTTCACAATTCTGCAAGCGTGGAATTTCCCGTTTGCATTTTTAAAGCCCTTCTTGCATCTTATTCTTTAAGGAAAGTCAACAAGGAAGTTGGTGGCTTTACAAGAAATTGTCAAAGTCCAGCACTGAGGTAACTCTAGACAAATGTGGGGGAGGATCCCTTCAAGACCTAGCAAATGGAATGAGATGGGCCCTGAGGCCTCCATGTTATCTTGCTGGGCTAGATTTTTCAACAACTGCAACCGCAACAGCGACAGAGAAGCATCGCCTTGAACCCAACCCCATTATTTCTTTTCAGGGCCAGGATTCTTCTCAGAACTGCAGCAAAACAAAGCTAGGAAATCTCTTAGCTATTGAGGAACTTCAAATGTTGACCTTGCAAATGTAGCCAAGATTCTAGCATTTCCTTAGAGCAGTGTTTCCCAATTTTGACCACTTGAAAAGACATGAAGTTGGCATTAAAGTCCACACATCACCACTAAAGAATGTCGGGTTTTGCCAAGATTCTAGCATTTCTTTAGAACAGTGGTTCCTGAACTTGGCCTCTGAAACTTGTGTGAAGTTGGCATTAAAGTCCACACATCTCCACTAAAGAATGTCGGGTTTTGCCCAGATTCTAGCATTTCTTTAGAACAGTGGTTCCTGAACTTGGCCTCCTAAAGATGTGTGAAATTGACATTGAAGTTCACCCATTGTCAAGTGGCCGAGATTTGGAAGCACTGCCTTAGACACCCAAGACCAAACCGAGGCTCAACCTAGATCGAAGAGGATTTTAATTGCAGATTAAGGCTCTAAAAATGACTAAACCAAGCACTTAAATATAGACAAGAAGTGAAATACTAATCAACATAGGTCCAAATTATGTGGCTCATTTCCCAGCTGGAATAGTGTCATTCGGCAGGCTTCAAGTTCTCTATTCCTGTTACAGATGCCACCCAAAAAAAGGATGATGTGATTCAGACATGCCTCTCCCCCCCCCCCCCGGTGCCTCAGTTGGGGTTTTAGAAACCTCAATTACTAAAAGCTCTTATAAACACTTCTTCCTCCCCTGCTAAATAAATTTGCACGCTACAATATATATATATATTAAACTAGACATATATTCATTAAACTAGACATATATAAGGCATATATATATATATATATATATATGCCTTATATATGTCTAGTTTAATGAAAAGAAGGTCTAGAGGTGACATGATAGCAGTGTTCCAATATTTGAGGGGCTGCCACAAAGAAGGGGGGGGGTCAACCTATTCTCCAAAGCAGCTGAAGGCAGGATGAGAAGCAACTGATGGAAACTAATCAAGGAGAGAAGCAACCTGGAACTAAGGAGGAATTTCCTGACAGTGAGAACAATTAATCAGTGGAACGACTTGCCTCCAGAAATTGTGGATGCTCCAACACTGGAAGTTTTTTAAGCAGAGATTGCACAACCATTTGTCTGAAATGGTATAGGATTTCCTGCCTAAGCAGTGGGTTGGACTAGAAGAGCTCCAAAGTCCCTTCCAACTCTGTTATTCTTATTAAGGAACTTATTCTATCATTCTAAGCACTCTTCACTGGAATAAATAGGAATCTTGTGACCAAATAAATATGCAGCCGTGTGTATTTTACAGAAGCTTGACTATCAGGAGGGAAACATACTCGGAAATACCGAAGCGTTGCCTTTAAATGTTTAGATTAGAACACTGGCTATCTGCAAACACTGCTGAAATTGTGATTATTGCCAGCAGGACCGTCCCACCACCCTTACACAGAAGCAAACAGTACCTCAAACGACAAAGACCAAAATATGAAAATAAAGTGGGTAGAAAAAAAGCATTTTATTTCCTTGGAATTTCAAACACCTTAGAATCAGCTGGAGAGGAACCAACGCATAAAAGACATTTCAACAGACTTAACAGAAGCTTCTTTCTTCTTTTATTTGCTCAGGCAACATAATTTTTAATGAGAAAGAGCAAACTTGGCGTGCCAGGGCCTTGTTAGCGAAGGTTCTCCTTGGGGTTACCATATTAGCTGAGCAGGAACTCCAAATTAAATGTCTTCATCTGGACCACTTGCCTACATGCCACAAGGGGATATGGCTTTGTGTCTTTGTGGCATGTGTCTACATCCCACAAGGGGGCATGGCTTTACAAGGAAGTGGTTCTTGTTCTATCTAACAGTAAGGGGTAAAGGCATCCCTGTGGGTTACAAAACCAGGATGTTCAAGTACAATAGATGTATTTCCAGAGAACTGAGCATGGGAGTAACCAGGATACTCTTTCCACATACATACACAAATATACATCCATAAAGCAGTTAGGGCTAAAAGAAGTGTAGTAATGACATTGTTCAAGGAACTAGTGGTAACTAATAACCTATGACCTCCAGATTCTTCAGGAGATATGGAGGTAGGACAGAACTGCAGCAGGTTTCCAGCATCACTTACAAATATATGGGAAGGAAGGAAGGAAGGAAGGAAGGAAGGAAGGAAGGAAGGAAGGAAGGAAGGAAGGAAGGAAGGAAGGAAGGAAGGAAGGAAGGATTTCTTAGGATGGAATGGAGATTTGACAGTCCTACTTTCTATGCCGTTCTACCTCATTCACACGTTAGACGATCTTACAAGATTACAGTCAAACCACCCAACAGATATCTGTATGTACCCATGTCTACATGTAAACTGGTCTAGAACGTCATACTAACTCCTGCAGGAGCTTCTTAACTGATGCAAAGAGTGGGTTCAAAGTCTGCACTGGCTGAAAGAAGTGGATTGGAGCAATCATGTAGGACCATTGCTTCAAATTTTGATGGGTCCACACACATCCATGTTTACTAAATGCAAATGCTAAGTTGGAACCTTCCATCGTGATGTCTCACGTACGAAGTCCTGCCCTAAACCTGATGCCTTTCAGATGCAGAGAGGTGCGTTGTGCAGAAAATTGGACATGGAGACCTAACTTTACAGTTCTGCACTGGTTCCCATTACATATTTCACTTCTAGTGGCAGAGGTCATTTAATTCATCTGACTTCAAGGTCTACGTTTAGGTTCAAGAGAGTCAAGTTTCCAAACAATTTGCATAACATTTGTTTCCTTGACAAAGCTCTACATTACGTTTAAGGCTTTGATTGGCTTTGCTTACATTTTCTTCTCCATGGACTTAATCCTCCCTAACAGGAAAGCAGAATGGAATGCAATGCCTTTTTTTTTTTTTTAGGGATTCTGGTCATGAGGGTCACATTTTAGCATGATTTTTATCCCGATCCCTTTCTTGGTTGCCTCAAATGCTTCTGTTGCCTTTTCCAAAGGGAAACGGTGAGTCACCAGGGGCTGCACGTTTATTTTTTTCGATGCAAGCATCGCAATCGCCATGGGCCACCTGCAAAGAAAGCAGAAGGCAAAAGGGAATTAGAGACACCCAGATTTTTGAACGGCTGATAGTGGCAAGGATTTATATTGAGAGACAGATTTCCAAGACCTATCAAAGATCCGAGATGATTTCGCCTTCTAAAGACAAATATACCCAGAGTTTGAATGGTTGATTATGGCAAGGATTATTTTTAGAAAGATATTTCTAAGATGTCATGGTTCCGATAGAGGAAACTCTTCAAAAGAACTTTGAGGCATTGTTTACCTTAAAGAATCTTTATTCGAGAAGCATAATATCGGCACTTACATAGTTGAAGCCAAAAACTGAATTCCCCTCCCCTGGGCACATAGTATCAAAGCACAATTCCCTCCTCCAATTGACAGTCATAAATCACATTCCCCAATTAGTTTGAAGCACGGGCTTTCTCCCCAGCTCTCCAGCCTGCCAATTCTTTATTAGCTCTAAGCTCAGTAACCTTGATTCTCACGCTAAGTTCAGTGTTGTTATGTCTAGCTGAACTCTCATTCGCATCCCCCAGCATCCTCCCAGCATCATCTAACTCTAAAAGTGAAAGGGGAAAATGACTATATTTCCATCCGTTGTCAATGCAAAAACATACCCATTTCCAGCAACCGTTCATTATATGTTTTAGCCTCCAGTCCCCTAATCATCTTTGTTGCTCTTCTCTGTACTCTTTCTAGAGTCTTAACTTTTTTACATCGTGGTAACCAAAACTGGATGCAGTATTCCAAGTGTGGCCTTACCAAGGCATTGTAAAGTGGTATTCACGTGATCTTGATTCTATCCCTCTGTTAATGCAGTCCAGCACTATGTTGGCCTTTTTGGCAGCTGCAGCACACTGCTGGCTCATAGTTAAGTGATTGTCCACTAGGACTTCGAGGTCCCTCTCACAGTTACTACTATACCTGTACTATACCTGTACATTTGGTTTTTCTTCCCTAAATGTAGAACCTTACTTTTTTCACCATTGAATTTCATTTTGTTAGATAGCGCCCAGTGTTCAAGTCTGCCCAGATCCTCCTGTATCCTAAGCCTGTCTTCTGGAGTGTTGGCTATTCCTGCCAGCTTGGTGTTGTCTGCAAAGTTGATGAATTCCCCATCTATCCCCTCGTCCAAATCGTTGATGAAGATGTAGAAGAGCACTGGGCCTAGAACAAAGGGGCAGCCCACTACACACTTCCCTCCATGTAGATGCAATTCCATTGAGGACCACACGCTGAGTACGGCCGGTCAGCCAGCTACGAATCCATCTGGTAGTGTTGCTGTCTAACCCACATTTTTCTATCTTATCAAGTAGTAGATTGTGATCTACTTTATCAAATGCCTTACTGATGTTATGTTCAAACTATTAGATGTTTGTACAATAGCGCTCAGGTTAAGCACCAAATGTTCTGTACTGAAATTATCTACATTGTACAATGTTTTCTATACATTTCAAACCTGCCCACACCCTCTTGATAAAAGCAATGCAGAATGCGTACCGTATTTCTTTAGCTACACAATTTTTTTTGACGACAAAACAAAATAGCAGCTACACCACGTTGTTTGAAAACCTATTTTTCTTCCTTAGGGTGCACAACGGTGAACTTATCAGATTTCAACAGCTGTCTGGGATTGACATTTTGTTATATGTTATACGTTATACAACATTCCATGGTCCAAGATCAATAAAATATCATTTCCCCCCCCCCTCAGTATGAGGAAAACAAATCACTATTTGCTCCTCTAGAGTGACTCATGATGGATACTTACGTATTGCAGTATCTAAATATCCCACGGATGTCCACCTCACGCACCGCTGCATTCACAATGGGCAAGGTGACCATTTCTGGGCCCAGACCCACCAGAACCAGAGTCCCACCAGAACGGGTGGCCTGAAAAGAAACAAGGAGAACCATATCCATGTCCAACTTCTCCAGAAGTCAACATGCCAGGACTATCTTTCCCTCTACCATAACAGAATAACAGAATTGGAACCCTATACCATTTCAGACAAATGGTTATCCAGTCTCCTTAAAAGCTTCCAGTGTTAGACAAGGGAGGGAAAGAGGGAGGGAGGGAGGGAGGAAGGAAGGAAGGAAAACAGAATAACAGAGTTGGAAGGGACCTTGGAGGTCATCTAGTCCAACCCCCTGCTCTGGCAGGAAGCCCCATACCATTTCAGACAGGTGGCTATCCAGTCTCTTCTTAAAAACCCATTTTTTAAAGTTTACCATTCTCTCAACATGATCTAGAACAGTGGTTCTCAACCTTTTTAATGCCGCGATCCCAACCGGTCGTAAGTTGAGGACTAAACCGGTCATAAGTCGAGGACTAAACCGGTCGTAAGTCGAGGACTAAACTGGTCATAAGTCGAGGACTACCCAACCGGTCGTAAGTCAAGGACTTTCCCTGCCCGGGAGCGCCGCACATGCGTGGTTTCGCCCCTTGCGCCGGCCGAGGCGTAGCTGGCAAGCGGCAGAGACGGAGCAGGCTGACCACCAGCTGGCCCAGCCCAAGGGAGGTAAGGCACCCGCCGGAAAAGGAGAAAAAAATGGCGGACAAAAAAAATGGCGGACAAAAAAAATGGCAGACAGCCTTGCTTGGCGACCCCCGTGAAATGGTCGATCGACCCCAAATGGGGTCCCGACCCACAGGTTGAGAACCACTGATCTAGAATTTCTCTCAGTCTCTCCTCCTCAACTGCCCACAGCTGAGAGACTGACGATTACTCTTGATGTACCTTTAAGCTATGAAACACTCACATAGATTCCAGTCTGGATGCAGGATTCTGCCCCAGTGCACTCCAAGGTAATGTCAGGCATACAACCCAACAAGGTTTCCACCATACTGGCCAGCTCCTCAGGGTTCTGGCCCTTGACCTGGATGGTGAAATCAGCCCCAATTTCTGTAGCTTTCTCAAGTCGGGGAGCCGACAAATCTACAGGCAAAGAAAGCAAAAATTCATAGCAATAATAAACACAAAAGCACCACCAGGAGACAATAGGTTAATTTAATTGTTATCTGAGCAGAGTGATGTCTGGTCTACATAATGGACTATGTCAGTGGTGGCGAACCTATGGCACGGGTGCCAGAAGCGGCACTCGGAGCCCTCTCTATGGGCACGCACGCCATCGCCCCAGTCCTAGGCCTTCAGCTGGGTTTTATAAAACCTTTTCGCTTTAGGCCTCCGCCGCCGTGTGCAAAAAAAAAAACAGGTTCAATCAGTCAATTTCAACTTCTTGTGGGAAAAAAAAAGATCTTGCCAAGTTGGAATTGATTGATTGAACGTTTTAGTCCCACCCAGTTACCACTGCAGCCACGCCCACCCAATGGGCCACACCCAGCCAATGGGCCACACCCAGCCAATGGGCCACACTCAGGCAATGGGTCACACCCGCCCGGCACTCGACGATGCATAAGTGGGTTTTGGGTTGCAGTTTGGGCACTCGGTCTCTAAAAGGTTCGCCATCACTGGACTATGTCATACTGCATTTGGGGGAAGGGAGACAGCAGAGTTTCATACTCCCTCAACCGGGTCCTATCTCTGACTGTTTCTGCAATACACCACTTAAGGGACGTCTCATGAAGCCCTTGAGTCAACAGAACTTGATCTACATAAGCCACATAACAATCCAGGGAAAAGATCTTTGAATGACCCTTGTTAATTTAGCATGGTTTTTGGCAGCAGTTCCTTTGTTAGTCTTTAAGGCGCTGCAAATTCTTTGCTCTCTCAAGACATTTCATCATTTTGAAGAATAGACTCTATCCTGCTGATTAATCGTTCCTACCTTGGATACATCTGAGATTTGAACCAACGTCAGACGCCACTGTACTTCTTGCATTCAGACGCCACTGTACTTCTTGCATTCAGACGCCACTGTACTTCTTGCTATTCTATTTACACTCCTTTTCCTACAAACTCTAATGTGAGTAGCAATCAAGGTCATCGACAAATGGACTTTTATCCAGGGCTACACAACATTTTCAGAGCACCTGTTGTCCTGAGTCTGATTAACGAGGCTCCAGAAGTAAAACAAAGGTTAAACGCAGTTTCACTTATATTTAGATTGAATTAAAAGCAAGTCCCATATCTTGGCAGTCAACATTATTATTGTCCTCATTTGTTCAATTGCTATAGCCTTCTATCGTATTAAAAAATATGGTTTCGGTGCTATTTTTGATAATATCCTCAGGACCCAAAGTTTTGGGGAGGCAGGTTCAGCCAAAGCCTCAACCCTGCAGTAGTCCGTAAGCTAGGACAGCGATGGCGAACCTTTTAGAGGCCGAGTGCCCAAACTGCAACCCAAAACCCACTTATGCATCGTCGGGTGCCGGGTGGGTGTGGCCCATTGGCTGGATGTGGCCGATTGGGTGGTCGTGCCCATTGGATGGGCGTGGCTGTGGTGGTAAAGGCAGACTGGGTGGGACTAAAAAGTTCAATCAATCAATTCCAACTTTGCAAGATCCTTTTTTTCCCCACGAGAAGTTGAAATTGACTGATTGATTGAACCTCTCTTTTTTTGCACACGGCAGCGGAGGCCTAAAGTGAAAAGGTTTTATAAAACCCAGCTGAAGGCCTAGGACTGGGGTGACGATGCAGGTGCCCACAGAGAGGGCTCTGAGTGTCGCCTCTGGCACCCGTGCCATAGGTTCACCACCACTGAGCTAGGATAATTTGGATATGTACTATAGGAGAATTTTAGGGGTCATCTTTAAAGAGCCTAACCAAAAGCACTTTCCCAAGGTAACTGAAAATGTCAGCTCTGCCATGAAAACATTTAGGAGGCCAAGAAATGCTGAAGGTGGGAGAAGACCTTGGAAGGCTAGCAGAGTTCAGGAAAAGCAAAACAAATTAATTCCCCATGCTGGCTGGTGAATTCTGGGAGTTGAAGTCTACCCATCCCTAACTTGCCAAGGTTGGAAGCACTGCTGTCTCTTGTACAGCAGTACCAACATATTGTTTTCCCGCAATCATCTGGAAGTGAATTTATGATGGAGAATCCATGAAGTGCCTCCAAGAGAACTATATTCAGTGCCCAACTATATAATAGGCTCTAGCCAATCTCAGATGATCTCTAAACCCAGAGCAAGATCAGTATGGTTTATATTTGGATAAGAGGTCCATCAAGAAATCTCTGAGTGATGATTTTGATTGGGAAGCCAAAAGCACATCCCAGAAGATGAGAAGAAGAGTCTACAGATGTGTCTTTGGACTCACCAAGAGCCACACTAGGCTTACATTGAACAGTCATTCTTCACGATTGATGCAAAAGACACCACTAAAATTCAGAAGAAGAAAAAACTTGGTGCATGCTAGAGTTGCCTCGTGTCTTGAATAATTATTTCTTCCTTTGTCCCTTTTAACAGCTCAGTATTTACCCAGGCGACACTAGTCCTTTATGTCATGCAAACTTGGAAAGCTGAACTGCAAACACACGAAAAAATAAGACATCTAGATTGTAAATTGGTCTTACCGCTAATCACCACTTGCGTGGCTCCCATCGCCTTAGCAATGAGCAAAGTCACGAGCCCAATGGGTCCTAAGAAGACAGAGGGATGGGGAACATCAAAGTGAAGTCTGGTTATTTATTGCACAGAGTTTGATGGCCAACAGACACTTCTAAGGAACGTCTTTCTTTTTTA
>NW_015387953.1:59446-68833 GCF_001527695.2 Protobothrops mucrosquamatus | reverse complement strand
GCAGGAAACCCTATACCATTTCAGACAAATGGCTGTCCAGTCTCTTCTTAAAAACTTCCAGTGTTGGAGCATTCACCGCTTCTGGAGGCAGGTTGTTCCACTGGTTAATTGTTCTAACTGTCAGGAAGTTTCTCCTTAGTTCTAGGTTGCTTCTCTCTTTGGTTAGTTTCCATCCGTTGCTTCTTGTCCTGCCTTCAGGTGCCTTGGAGAATAGCTTGATTCCCTCTTCTTTGGGGCAGCCCCTGAGATACTGGAACACTGCTATCATGTCCCCCCTCGTCCTTCTCTTCGTTAAACTAGACATACCCAATTCCAGCAACTGTTCCTTATATGTTTTAGCCTCCAGTCCCCTAATCATCTTTGTTGCTCTTCTCTGCACTCTTTCTAGAGTCTCAACATCTTTTTTACATCGTGGTGACCAAAACTGGATTAGCACATTATAAAAAGAGCACTGATGGGCAACAGTAAAAACACCATAGTCAACGTGATTTTGCTTTAAAAAAAGCAGCGACAGGGTCACCAGGAGAACTTTTTTGGGGAGAGAAATTTGGATGCCACATCCAAAGTGGCCTCCAAATCAGTTATGAAGATGATGGAGGTGATTTTCGTGTCCGGGAAGAAGCATCCATTGGGACAAATATGATACACCAGGTTTAGAAATATCAAAGAAATCCCAAAGTCTTTCCATACCAGCACCACAAATGAAGACTTTGCTACCCAGGGTCACCTCAGCTCTTCTACAGGCATGAATTGCAACTGAAAGAGGTTCCACAAGAGCTCCTTCCTCAAAGGTGACATTATCTGGAAGTCTGCAAGAAGACCAAACAGACCAGAGAACTTCCATTAGTGTGTGTAAAGTAGGAACCAGAGTCTCCATATCTCCAAATATCTAAACCATAAAACATTAAAAGACTACGAGCAATGGCTTAACACACAAATTAAGCACAAACCCAAGATGCTAAAGTTACTTGTTACCTAGCTAGTTAATTGTCACTCCTTGAAACTGTCATCTGGACCCATCATCCTCAACCAAGTTGACTATAGATATCTGGGGAATGTATGTCTCACCATGTCTAAACAGAACAGCTGGGCATTCTGGGTCCTTTTGTCCCAACCCATGGAAAGAACATGTAAGGAAAGTTTGATCCAGTCTTTTTAATCATTTTATTTCAGGGGTTTCCAAACCTGGAAACTCTTTAAGACTTGTGGACTTCAACTCCCAGAATTCCCCCTGGAATTCTGGGAGTTGAAGTCCACAAGTCTTAAAGTTGCCAAGTTTGGAGACCCCTGATCTAGACAGTTCATAAAAATGTTGAATAACACTGACTCCAAAACACATCCCTATTGGGCCCTCTGTGTTCATGTGTGCGAAATATATATTCTACTTTAGGCTCCTTTGGGACTCTTGATTTATTTTAATCTTTCAGTGCTATCCAATACCTTTTCATCTTTTAACTTTTCATCTTTTCCAAATCTAGACAGCATACTAAAAAGCAGAGACATCACCCTGCCAACAAAAGTGCGTATAGTCAAGGCCATGGTTTTCCCAGTTGCAATGTATGGATGTGAAAATTGGACCATAAGAAAGGCTGAGCGACAAAGAATTGAGGCCTTTGAACTCTGGTGCTGGAGAAGACTCCTGAGAGTCCCCTGGACTGCAAGGCGATCAAACCGGTCAGTCCTAGAGGAGATCAACCCCGACTGCTCTTTAGAAGGCCAGATCCTGAAGTTGAAACTCAAGTACTTTGGCCACCTAATGAGAAGGAAGGACTCACTGAAGAAGAGCCTAATGCTGGGAAAGATTAAGGGCAATAGAAGAAGGGGACGACAGAGAATGAGGTGTCTGGATGGAGTCACTGAAGCAGGAGGCGTGAGCTTCAATGGACTCCAGAAGATGGTAGAGGACAGGAAGACCTGGAGGAACGTTGTCCATGGGGTCGCGATGGGTCGGACACGACTTCGCAATTAACAACAACAACAAATTTTAATTGTTTTAGGGCCTTTTAACTTTTAACTTTTTTACACAGAAATTTAATAAGTGAATAAAAATAAATAAATAAATAAATATTCCCCCCCCCCTCTTAGGTAAGCATGTCAAGGGCCATTGGGCCATAGGGTGACAGTCCTTCCTCCTGCAATTGATTTGCAGTAATTAGAGGTTCAGTAACCTCTTCTGAAAAAGGATGAATTTCAGGCCAACCGTTTAATCCTTCTGGAACTGACATATACAATTACTTCTTCAAAACTCTCAGCCACAAGAGATTCTGCAAACAAATGGTGTGTAGTAAGACTGTTACTTCCTTTATTTCAAAGCTCCGGTTAATCTTACTGGCATTATCATGCTTTTAGATCAGCCAGTCCTAACTGCCTGCGGGCGTTGCTGTTGTATGCATACGAGTTCTGCTATTTTAAGAGGAGTCTTAATCTTTAGCTCAGATTCCAGGGTCTGAAAACTGTTCCTTGGACAACATAAAAAAAAAAAATAGGGAACGCAGCCCTGTTGGCAACTCCCAATCTCTTTAACTACCAAAGGAGAAAGTTCTATTTACTTGCCACAGGACTTTGAAGCCCAGAAAGTAAAGTTCTAGACAATATTGGAGAGAGAGAAAAGGCATTCGATGAATTATTAAAATATACAAAGAATTAAAAAATTATCCAACATTCAAAAAAAAATACTCAAACATTATGACAACATTCAAGGAATTATTAAGAACTGCAGAGGAAAAGGGTTAGCGGTGGAAAAGGGATATGCAATCATATTCTCTTATTGCCTCTTGCAGAATTACAAAAGTGGATTTTTGAAAAGAGTTTGTTTGTTTCTTCATTACCAATCTCTCTGTTATCATGTTGTCCCAAGCATCAGACCAGAACACTCAGTTAGTTCTACTGGTTGGTTGCTTGTGGACAGAAATATTTCCCTGAACTCAAACACTCCTTAATGGACGAATGTTGGTTTTTAATGGTTCGCTTTAATTGTTGTACACTGCCCAGGGTCATTCCTGTGTGATGTACAGTGGTGGGATTCAAATAGGTGAACAACCGGTTCTCTGTGTGGATGCCGCTTCCGGAAGTCCATTCTGGGAATGGGCAAGAAAAAATTAGCTACAGGTTCTGCCGAACTGGTGCGAACCGGCTGAATCCCACCACTGGCGATGTAGCAGCCGTATAAATCATTTCAATAAATAAATATTTGTAATCATTTTTAAGTTCTCCATCCCATGCATAATTAAACGAGCATTTTACTTTCCCTGTTAGTTAATCCCTAAATTTTACAGCCTGCTTTAGAAATATGCACACAAAACTATCGTGTGATTAAATTGTTTTTTTTCTTTCCAGACCACTGAAATGATCCAGAAAAAAAACAGCAGAAAACTGGAATAGTGCTTTGTCTATCCATTAGGGAAAGGAAAGGCTGTGATAAAACATTTGCTTTGCTTGTAAAGATCTCAGATTGAGTCTCTGATGCTGGGCTGGTTCTGAATGTTCAGATTCTCAGTTTATGTACCATTGCGTTGTAATTTGGGTTTCGAATTTAATTACAGGGTTGAGATTTTGTCTGTTCATAACCCGAGTTCCCCATTTAGGGAATTGCCCATTGCACAAAGTCGATTAAGCCCAGAACTGACAGGTCAGTGTTTCAGATTGCTTAGCTGCATGACATGGTCCCCCCAAAACATTGCAACTAACTTGTAGCAAAAGTTGGCATCGTGCTTGTAATATCGGCACAGGTTCCCATCGTCGGGAGGGGTTGCACAGAAAAAAAGGGTTGGAGATAGATTGTAACGTCCAATTTTGCAGAATTCGTCTATTTCTCGAGGGACGCCAGGCTCAACAGCTACTCGATCACCTGCAAGAGAGATCACAAGGATGTAAGAAGGTGAGAAAGAAGGAAACAAATGACCCACTACAGAGATTTGTGTATCTAGGGGACCGTTCACACATTTAACTCTAAAAAGATACTGCGAAGTATTAAGTATTAATATTAAATATTTATCACCTGAAAGCTGATGAAACCCGAAAAACCTCAAAGCATTTCTTGTAATCATTAGAACAGTCCAGTCATATTACAGACTTTCAAGCTGAGGTAAGAATCAAATGACAAGAATTAGCTACTCAGAAGAGGATGAGATATAATTTAGAAAACCTCTGGATTTACTCTTCTCCTAGGCCCCACAAAACCACGTAGTTCTAGCATTAAGTTCCCATCAATTCCAACCTGACAAGGCAGATCTTTGAAGATCTCTGCTCTTCTTCTGAGAAGATCTGTCACATTTTACACGAAGGACATTAGGAGACAGATAGAAGGATGGATCTACTGCACTAATGAAAGAGAGGGTGGATCTAAAAGCAGTATATAAAGATTTCTACAAACCGTGGTTGCCCAACTTTTTTTTAAGCCAAAGGCCAAATAATACTTTGTGGGTTGGTTTGGAAGTTCAGGGACAGAGGGAGGGATTGTAGAGAAAGGGACAAGAAAGAATCGGGTACAGTCACCACAGAAAATAAATAAATAAATCTGCCCAAAATAAGACCATTGTTTTTCTTGATTCCACTATTTTTTTCAAATTATTTTATTTGTCCCAAATCAGAAGCAATTAAGAATGCTGATCAATCTTTACTCATCAGATACTAAGATGGAAGGGAACAGCTTCAGCTCACCTTTCTTTAACTTGGTCACCGAAGACCCTACTTTAATAACGGTTCCTGAAGCTTCGTGCCCCAGCACCATTGGAGACTTCACCACAAAATTCCCAATTCGTCCATGTTGCCAGTAGTGCACATCAGACCCACAGATTCCCACAGAGTGCATTTTCAAAAGCACTTCTGTTACAAAAGAGATAAATCAGAGAGTGAAATCGCCTTCAAGAACCCTTATTACTTACAATGTAAAGAGGGGCAGATTTTTCAAGAGCAACAGAAATGTGTTTAATTAGTTCATCTAAATCCCTTTAAGTAGAAATGGATCCATACACGGCTATGATTAAAATCAACTCAGAGCAGCTGAGATGCCCTGTTTAGATAAACGAGATTAAAAATTGCAGAGCTAAAAACCCAAATAATAACACAGGTAGTCCTTGACTTATAACCATTGTGGAGCCTACAAAAACTATCATACAATCTGGTCACGTGACCATGAGACATTGCAGCCGTAAACTCAGTTGTGTTGCCAAGCACTGGAAGTTCGGTCACACGGTGGGGGGGGAGGTGTCCAACCATCGGAACTTCAAATCTAGGTCATAGGTAGACTCAAGGAAAGTCAGGTGTAATGTTGAACGGTTTGCTAAGCGACCAGTTGCAAATCAAGGACTTCCTATATCGTGGGAAACACGAGAATCAGAGATCAAGAAAACTTGGCTTTCGTTAATTTTCAGATTGTGGTAGCGAACAGTACGCCCAGGGCTTTTTTTGTCATAGAACGCCCAGAACGGAGTTCCGGCACCTTTTTTGGATGGAACCGTGGAGGGTAGGCAAGGCGGGTTGTATAACGTGTGTGAGTTCCGGCACCTTTTTTTTTTTTTACAAGAAAAGCACTGAGTACGCCATTATGCTTTCCCCAAAGTCCTGTTGAAAGCACCAGGTTTTGACAGCCTTCTGGAGACCCAGTTGGGTTGGGACCATCCAAATCTCAAAGGTCTATTGAAAGAATGAGTCTGGATCCAATCCAGTTCCAAGACAACAGCAAAAGGGTGACATATTTACAAAGATATCTGAATATTTCTAATGCATTAAGAAATGGTTGGCTTTCCTTGCCCCTAGTCTTGCATGAGATTGACAGAACATTTCAGAGACAGAATTATCAGACATAACTTAGATGTTTTTTGACTCAGGTTACCTATCAAGTTATGCCCTGAAATCCACCTGTGTCCTATTTCTTCCAGAACTGCTGAGTCAAACCGTGGGGCAACTCCAATTTCCCGGACACTGATTCATGGTGGGCATACAGGCATAATCGAGGAAATTGGAAAGCCCATCATGTAAAAGAGTCACACTAGAACATGGTTTTGCAATAGCTGTACCAGTACTAATAGCTTCAGGCCATGCTTTGTCGGCTCACACCGAGGCAAGCTGCGAGACTCCTCCAGGCAAGTGGTTTCCTAGCTGAACTTTTCATCCAGTTCACTGGTGTCCACAGCTTGGGCAATTTTATCACAATGATATAAGAAACACTGTGTAGGGTTGAAGACATGAGATGATCCTGATGGAGATATGGAGGTGCTGTTGCCTGGGCAAAGGGGGCTAAAGTATTGTTTAAGTGCAAAACATCCAAGTAACATCTGGAAGCAGCTCAGACACCTGCCTAACTGACTAATCACTTCTAGTCGTGGACTAGATGAAGGGGGAGGAGTTTCAAGATTTTATTGTTATCTTCTTCTTCTTCTTCTTCTTCTTCTTCTTCTTCTTCTTCTTCTTCTTCTTCTTCTTCTTCTTCTTCTTCTTCTCTTTCTCCTTCTCCTTCTCCTTCTCCTTCTCCTTCTCTCTCTCCTTCTTCTTCTCCTTCTTCTTCTTCAGTCACTTGTCTGAAATGGTATAGGTTCTCCTGCTTCAGCAGGGGGCTGGACTAGAAGACCACCAAGGTCCCTTCCAGCTCTATTCTATTCTATTCTATTCTATTCTATTCTATTCTATTCTATTCCATTCCATTCCATTCCATTCCATTCCACTCCACTCCACTCCACTCCACTCCACTCTACTCTACTCTACTCTACTCTACTCTACTCTACTCTACTCTACTAATTCCATTCCATCTGTTCTATTCTATTCTATTCTGTTCTGTTCTGTTCTGTTCTGTTCTGTTCTGTTCCGTTCCGTTCCGTTCCGTTCCGTTCCGTTCCGTTCCGTTCTGTTCTGTTCTATTCTATTCTATTCCATTCCATTCCATTCTATTCTATTCTATTTCTCCTCATCTCCCTCTTTTACCACCTTGGGTATGAAAGCAGATACAAAGTTCTATGTCCTGCATTTCTGGCAGCCTCAGCCATAGTTTTTTGATGCTGTCATAGCGTGACTTTCGTGTTGTCTCTTCATCTTCTTCTGTCCCATGTCCTTTGACCTTCTCTTTTTGTATATGTCTTATATGGTATACATAGAATCCCAAGACATTCTTACCACTAAAGGAGAATATTTGTAATTCAGGGCTGAAATGAGGGGTCCTTGGTGCTCTCTGAGCTTGGTTGTTTTCCTGCAGATGTTTTGTTACTAGCGCTGATGAGGCTACCTCAGTTTGGGTAATGAAAAAATTGCAAACAGAAAAACAAGCTGAGGAAAACCCTCAAACGCTTCATATTTTTTACATTTCACTGAATAATATTTACCCTACAGAATGCATAATAAATAAACCAGGGTGAAGATAAAAATCTGGCAAATAAATGAGACCGGTTTAGTAACAACCGTTCCCTGGAACTCAACCTTCACCACCCAGACCTATTGGTCACCTCCCTTCAACACGCCCGTTGACCAAACCAGCTGAGAACGAAATGCCGCTATTCCAAAAAGTGAACATCCCAACTTACCATTAGGACCAGGTTCAGGAACCGGTCGGTTTTCCTGAAAGAAAGAAAGAAAGAAAAATAGGGAAGATTTGGTTTTCCATGAAACTTTAATGCTGCTTACACCAAGATTAAATCAGCTAGCTTGTCCTGGAAATTCCTTGCCGATTCAAGGATCAAGTTATGAAGAATTTGCTTCTTGTTCTACAATTAAACAAGCTTCTTTCCAGCACTTGGAAGAAATAGTTACGGTACTAGTACAAACTGAACATATTAGTTTGTACGCGTGTGTTCAGATTTTAACTGAATAATTTGATATGACACACACATGTTTGGACATAAAAGGGCTTCCTTTCCTAATTTTTTTCTCTTTCGTATTAAAAAAATTAAAAAGCACATTAGTAGAATTGCTGGTGTGCACAAAGGTTGAATCAGAAAAGTAATCCCATAAAGGATTTATGAGTATGCAATTACAAATAGAGAGCCAGACTGGTGCCCTAGTTAACAGAGACTGTGGGTTCTAGTCCTGCCTTAGGCACAAAGCCAGTTGGATGGCCTTGGGCCAGTTGTTTTCTCTCCGCCCTAGGAAAAAGGCAATGACAAACTACTTCTGAAAAACCTTGCCAAGAAAACTGCAAGGACTCGCCCAAGCAGTATTGAGAATGTGACACGATTGAATGGGGGGAAAATAAATGCAAATAAGACAGAATAATAGATTAATAGAGTTGGAAGGGATCCTGGAGATCTTCTAGTAGTCCAACCCCCTGCTTAAGCAGGAGACTTGTACCATTTCAGACAAATGGCTGTCAAATCTCTTCTTAAAAGCCTCCAGTGTTGGAACACCCACAACTCCTAGAGGCAAATTGTTCCACTGATTAATTGTCCTCACTGTCAGGAAATTTCTCCTTAGTTCTAGCTTGCATCTCCCCTTGATTAATTTCCATCCACTGCTTCTTATCCTGCCTTCAGGTGCTTTGGATAATAGGTTGACCCCCCTCTTCTTTGTAGCAGCACCTCAAATATTGAAAGACCCTTATCATGTCCCCCCTGTTCCTTCTTTTCATTTCTTTTTAGAAGGCAAAAAAACTGCTGTCTTATTTCATGTCTTGCTCTTCCTTTGCTTGCCAACAATTTAAAATTCCAATTTTTATTCTCCAACAAGGATAGGGGTGCACACTTTCCATTGGTTTGGTTTGTTTTGTTTTCTTTTTTCTTCTTTTAAGGTTTGCAGCTTTTTAGAACAAGGAATGAAACTCTGGGGAAACTCTAAATAATTTACAGCTGAGGCGAGAGGATTAGGAAAAGTCCCAACAAAAACGGGAACAGATTTCGGCTATTTTTCAAGTCACTTTCGATGGTGCATCACTTTCTACAGAAAAGAACTGCTCAGCAGAAACAGTGTCATATAATATCTTTGCCTAATTCAAAAAAGACTGCAATTGGATTCCCCACTACTTCTATAAACACAAACCTCCAAGCAGCACCTAGAAACAAGTTATTTTTTAAATCCTCCGAGAGAATAAAGCCTAATATGGGCATTATTTAAAGATAATAAATGTTTACTTCCTGGGGAAAGGTGAGATAATATATCTAAAACAGTTGTGGCCATAAAATACTTAAGTCTGCTTAATGATTAGCTTGTGAATTGATTCTGGCATCAGATAAATGTCACAAGACGAGAGGATCTCAGTAATCAAACCATCCAACAGTGGCAAATTCCTCATTTTTATTTTTATTTCTCTGCTTTCTCTTTAAAAGGGTAATTCTGTTCTTTAGAATTTTGTCATCTTTTATTGACAATAAACTCCTCCCTTTTCAACAAATAAAAAACAGTGTTCCACATCCTGCCTCCAGAAGCTGTGAATGCTCCAATACTGGAAGTTTTTAAGAAGAGACTGGA
>NW_015387953.1:50617-58197 GCF_001527695.2 Protobothrops mucrosquamatus | reverse complement strand
GAGGGGGGGGGGAGGGAGGGGAGGGGGAGAGAGAGAGAGAGAGAGAGAGAGAGAGAGAGAGAGAGAGAGAGAGAAAGAAAGAAAGAAAGGGGAAGGGAAGGAAGGGGAAGGGAAGAGAAAGGAAGGGGAAGGAAGGAAGGAAGGCAGACGGCGACATTGACACACAGCCTGTCAATTACAGTCACCATCCCCTTGTCTCTTTGGCTGGCCCTGCGAAGCCGGCCTCTCCTAGCCCCGGCTGAAGCCAAGGGCCGCTTTCGCGAGACCCCGGGAAGGCGCCCAGATCCGGGTGAATCCGGGGGCGGGGGCTCCCCGTGCACGGCAGCCAGCAAAGCCATCGCCCGTCCTCCGGGCCAATCGGGGCTGCCCAAAGCGCAGCCCACCCCGGGCCTCCAGGCCGACTTCCACGCCGGCCCTTTGCAATGCCAGTCCCGGGGAGGGAGGGGGGGGGAAGGTCCTCTCCGGAACCGCAGCTTCTCCAAGCAGGCGCCCGCCCGCCCGCCCTTCCCTCCGGCTGGGCCCGGGGAGACAGAGCCGCCCTACCAGGCACAGCTCGCCGACTGCCCGCACCACCACGGCCAAGTTGGCCGCCGCTTCAACGGCCTCGCCCCGCGCCGCCATCCGCGCTCCTGGCCAGCTGACGCGCGGCGCCCGGGCTGCTCCGGTTGCTGGCAGCCCTCCGCCTCGGCCGGGAACTTTATCCGACCCGCCGAGGCTGCGGGGGGGGGAGAAGGAGGGGGGCTCGGACTCTGCCCTGGCAGGGTCCCAAGGCGGGAGGGGGGGGGAGCCTTTAGCCCTCCCGGAGAGAGCAAAGACCGTCCTCCCAGCGCTGGAGGAGGAGGAGGAGGAGGAGAAGGAGAAGAGGAGGAAGATGAAGAAGAGGAGGAGGAGGAGGAGGAGGAAGAAGAAGAAGAGGAAGAGGAGGAGGAGGAGGAGATGGGCCATACATTCTTTGCACTGATTGATGGATCCATTGTTTCTGTGGCTCTCTCCCTCTCCCCCCCCCCCTTGCTCCTGCAAGTTCAAGGCTGGTCCCTGAAGTTTATTCCCCTCCCCCAACACAGCCCTGTGAGGTAGGGCAGGTTGACAAGGGGCTGGCTCCAAAGTCTTGGAAGTTTCCAAAGGTACAGGGATCGATGTGTTCTCTTCCGACATCCCGTGAACTGCTTGGCACCAACCATACATGGCAGTGTTGGGAGAATCCAGAGTCCAGGCGGAGGACATGGGGGGGGGGATTGGAAGTGCCTTACTTCTGAAGTACTGCATGTGGAGTCAAAGGATTCACACAACATACTTGAGTCATCGGGTTTGGATTAGTTAAACCTTACTCTTGTGGCTTGGGAACGATGGGTGAGGGGCACATGGGTGGATCCATCTAACATATTCATCAAACCATCAATAGGATAGGATAGGATAGGATAGGATAGGATAGGATAGGATAGGATAGGATAGGATAGGATAGGATAGGATAGGATAGGATAGGATAGGATTGCAGAAGAATAGAATAGAATAGAATAGAATAGAATAGAATAGAATAGAATAGAATAGAATAGAATAGAATAGAACTGGAAGGGACCTTGGAGATGTTCCAGTCCAGCCCCCTGTTCAAACAGGAGAACCTATACCCTCTCAGACAGGTGACTGTCTAGTCTCTTCTTAAAAATCTCCAGTGATAAGCTCCCATGATTTCTGGTGGCAAGCTGTTCCACTGGTTGATTGTCCTCACTGTCAGAAATTAATCAAATGGCAGTTTAATCCAGTGTGAAAGCCAGACTGTTTTGCACTAGCCCCAAATGGTGAACATTGCTGGCCTTTCTAGCACCAGTTTTTCCTCATTTCAGAAGGCCGAGGGGGCACCTCTCATTCTTAGCCCCATCCGTCTGCTCCCCCATCCTAAGCCTGTCCTGCAGGCTGCAACTGCTGACCATCACTGCTGACCCTCAGTGTAGATGTCAATCAATTTCCAATTTGAATTGACCTGTTAAGCATCGTGTGGCAGATGGAAAATGGCCCCCACCAAGGCTCCAGTTGCCTGAATAGCTTCAAAGCTACAATTCTTCAGTTGCCCCAGTAAAAAAGAAACCCTGGGTTGACCTGAGCATCTTCCAGGTTCACACGATCCTGTATGAATCTTGGCCAAATTCTAATAAATCTTTCAAGGAAACTTGAAATTGCCCGTTTGAAAATTAAAGTCGGCAAACACATCGACAAGTCGATACAACACTAATCGCTAAGAGAGATACATGTGAAAACCCCGTCTCTAAATGTAGAGAGAGAAATTGACGTTTTCAAAGGTAGTAACAGATTCGTTGGCAGCTTACGGTTTCTGCTACTATATCCATACAGAGAGACACATGCAACGTATTGTCCATGTTAAACAACACAATTTGCACTGTGGAATTTCAGGCATGGCTTCACATTTTAAAATGGAACCTATTCTTTAGCATTCCTTTTTTTCTATAGTGATTTATTAAGCATTGCAATTAAATGGGTTGAGTAACATAGCTATGTCCTTATTGCCCAGACTCTTAAAACCGCCAGAGTCTGCTGTCTTATGGTCTCCTGACAGGAACAATTGCTTAGAGTACTTGTGAGCGATCTCAAGTCTTTCCCTTGTCCAGAAAGAAATTTTGAAGAGCTTGTCTATTTATTGGTTTTTTTCATTTGACTGCACTCATTAGCTCTGTTTTTAGCAGAGTGGTTTTCAGTTCGTCATTTCTTCCCTGGAACTCCTTTTTCAGCAATGTCTATGGAGATTCTCAGTCCTCCAGTTCATGGTTGTCCCAAAGGTGCTTTTTCAAAAGACAACTGGACTTGGTTTTTCCTTGAAGACCTTTCGCTTCTCATGCAAGAAGCTTGTTCAGTTCTGACTGAACGGTGGAGGATGGAAGGATTTATATTCCTTGCAGTCATCTGGTCGTTTGCATTCTCTCTGAGAATTGTTGTTAGGGCACAGATAAACCTCCAAGTGGCTTCAACGACTCTCAGAAAGAATACGAATGACCAGATGACTGCAAGGAACACGAATCCTTCCATCCTCCACCGTTCAGCCAAAACTGAAGAAGCTTCTTGGATGAGAAGCGAAATGTCTTCAAGGAAAAGCAAAGTCCCATTGCCTTTTGGGGAAAAAGCACCTTGGAAATTTTTCAGCAATCTATCATTGTGCTTGGACATTTTATTATTCATAACTTCTTCTGCATTGGCTAATGTTGCTTCATCAGTTATCCATACGTTTAGTGTTGAGTAATCAGTCAACTTTTACCTAATTCTTTTTGTTCTGCATAAGTACAAATGCATAGCATTTATACTTTTGGTTAGTCACCTTCCATAAAGGCTTGTTTGCTTCATTTTTTTGTTGCCGTGCAGGTAGCAAAAGAATAAATAGATTATTTGGAACAATAATAAGTTACTATTTATCTTTTCAGAGTTCTTGTGTTGCTCTTTTATTGAGCTAGACGTCACCCTTGCAAATAAATTTGCATAGTTATTTCTCTCTTTGGAACAGTACATTTTATTTTCAATATTTCCTGTAATGTTAATCATTTATATTGACAACTCTGAGTTGAAGATCTTAGAGCCGTTTATTATAAACCACATGATTTGTAGAATCATCCAAATGAGGACATATTAGTTCATCTTCAGCTCCTGGAATAAAAATAAACCTTATTCTCTAATCACCCAATATGCCAAAAACTGCTAGACAGCATCTCTCCCCACCAATAAGAAGATCGTTTTGGAAGATGGATGGATTAATAAAAAAAATTGCAAGGTTAAAGAGGTTGTGTTGGTGTCATTTCTTAAATTTGAAAGGAGAGTATAGTCAAAATAGCTATTTATGCTCAGATTTAAACTTTGGGACAATGAAAAATCGCAGGGGCCAAGTTTACACATTGAAGCCATTGGAGTTTAACCCAGCTTTGTTACAAAATTGGGTTGAGTTCCCACAGTTAGATAAACCAAAGCTGGTAAACTATGATGTCGACACAAATTATGTGGCTATTTGAAACACACTGGGTGCATTTGTGCTTTATTTTGAAAGAGACCAGCATGGATAAATGTTAAGCCTTGCAACATACATGCAAGCAATTAGAATTATTTTCCTTCAGTTTCTAATTAACTACAGGTTTGTAACCAAGTGTTTAACTGTGGTTAATCTTCAAAAACATTTTCCCCAAGCTGAAATATTACAAAAAAGCAAAGTGGAATCCTAAACTCAACCCTACTCATTTGCCAAACACACTTTAAAGTGTGTTTGCCTACATATCACATCAGCACGTGATTGCCTACATTGCCTACATATTAATTGAGCACATAAGGAAAAATATTTCGAAGGAGAGACTTGTAACCAGCATTATCACCATGATCTGAACTTGACTTGGTTTCAAATCACAATTTACAAATTAGTTTAGAGTTTATTAGGATAAAACAATGAGTTGTAGTTAAAACTGGAAGAGAAAACTGACATTTTGGACTCACTAGACACAGGAAAGATATAAGTCCAGGGTTTTCATCTCAACAAACCATGGTTTGTTTTGCATAAAGTTTGAAAGACTCACAAAACTGCATAGCTTGTGCCAAAGAGGAGGCACCTTTCCAAAATAAATAAAGGCTGCTTTAACTTTACTTTATAGCTTCTGTAAAGAAACCACAAAAAGGAAAAATATGGATTATTAAATGTCAGGTCAAATCTTAGAATGATACAGAGGGTGGGGGGAAATCCAGACTATCCTATCATTCTATAAAAATGAGAAGGCACAAATTCATAGCAGATTAAAGGAGAGACTTAAGCAACACCAAAGCTTTCATAATATAGGTAAATAAGTATGGAGAAATACAAGTTACTACATCCAGGTCTAACTGAAGCAAAACTCGCAAAAACTTTATGCAGAAAAGTACCAGGTAGTTTCCAATGGACAGAAGCAGGGGGAGTGGAGGGTGGGGGGTGTAAAAAAGCAAGGTGGCATTTACAACACCACACACACACACACACACACACACACACACACATGCGATGGAAGACCCACCTCTTTTGTACCTGCAGATGCCCTGAATAACAAAGCAGTTGCAAAAAAAACTTGAAATAAAGTTTTACATGTTACAACAAATGCCTCAAAGGGAATTTGGTTATGGCAACAGATCTTTTATTTATATATTTTTCTTGTTATTCTTTATAGGATATTGTTTTAATCTCATGGTTGTGAGCCACTCAGAGTTCTAGTTTTAACATGGGCGGCCATGCAAATAATGTAAATAAATAAATAAAGTACCTGGCATGTTTTAAGCCCCATGAAAAAGTTTCTAATATTCAATGTTATTACATAATAATCAAATTTTTCAGCTGCATTTTCTCTCTAGGGTTGCCAGGTCTGCTTCCAAAAAATAGCGGACAAGCGGGGGGGGGGGGGGGGTTAAGTAGTAAAAAAAAGTAGACTGTACAGCTTTAGATTATGTACCATTTCATCATAAAGCTTTTGAATAAAAAAAATGCCCACTATTTTGTGGAAAAAAAATAGTGAACATAATGTGAAAAAAGTGGACTGTCCACTCAAATAGTGGACATCTGGCAACCCTATTTCTCTCTCTTCTGAAATAAGCATCTGTCTGTCTGTCTGTTCATCCCTATCTATCATCTATCTATCTATCTATCTATCTATCTATCTATCTATCTATCTATCTATCTATCTATCTATCTATCTATCTATCTATCTATCTATCTATCCCTCTCTCTCTCTCTCTTTATATATATATATATATATATATCATCTATCTATCTGCATTCCCCTCCCCCCCCCTCTCTCTACCTACCTATCTAGATATACAACTTCATTATAAATTTTAAAAATAAGAGGGCCTGAAAATCTGGTGCAAAGTCGTACCTTAATTTAAAAAAAAAAAGAAAAGAAATGGACATCAAAGAGGCTAAAACTGAACTACTTGAGGACAAGATTTTTCCAGGATCCTCTGCAGAGAAAGACTTTGTAGCTTCCTCATGAATCAGCCTCGGGAACCAACAATTTAGGACTTTAGCTGTTAGTTGACTAATTGGGGAGATTAACCAGCTTA
The DNA here is from genome assembly GCF_001527695.2 of Protobothrops mucrosquamatus. Taxonomy (NCBI): domain Eukaryota; kingdom Metazoa; phylum Chordata; class Lepidosauria; order Squamata; family Viperidae; genus Protobothrops; species Protobothrops mucrosquamatus. The sequence continues at coordinate 52,134 of NW_015387953.1, read as the reverse complement.
TGCTATAACTATACATTAAGTTTTTCCTTCAGATTACTGGGTGGGCTTTACAAAAACTTTGGAAGGCCTGCTTTTACACCGTTTAAGCAGATTTAACCCACAGGCTTAAGGGAAGTTAACTCTGCATAGGATTGGAGGGGTGGGGGGGTTGAATAAATTTGACAACTGTGTAAGCTTAGAGGACTAAAGGAAGAAAAAGCTAAAAGTTGGTGGTTTATTTGATGTGACTATATTTGATGAAAAATAAATGATGGTTTTCCTTCCAAGAATGAGTTCAAAACTGGTACAAAATTTCTTGGAGATATATCTTCTTCTTTTTTTAAACCCATGGCTTGGTGTACAACTGCTTCTTTCAAATTATTTGCTTTATGGCTCTTAAACGTTGTCTGAACTCTGCAGTAAATGAATCCAGGTTGTCCAGGCCTTTTCATACCAAGCCCCAAAATGATCACAGCCAAATATAACTGATTCTTTTCTTTGGAGAGCAAAATGAACCCTTGGGATGTGGCAAGACTATTTATTCAACTGATTTTAAACTTTGAAACCCAGTTTGGCACCAGCACCCTGGAGGGCTGGTATTTAAAAAGAAAAAAAAATGGAACTCAGATGTAGGCAGTTGTGAAGGATACCCAGGTGAGAGCAAAATAATTATGGGCTATGTGTACATAGATGCAGGTAAGCAGGCCCAGCCAGATCTCGTACAGACAGCAAATTAGAAGCATACAGGCAATCCTCAATTTACAACCCTTTGTTTAGTGACTGTTCAAAGTTACAACAGCACTGGAAAAAGTGACTTGTGACCGTTTTTCACGACCGTTGCAGCACCCCCATTGGTCATGTGATCAAAATTTGGACAGTTGGCTCAAACTGATCATGATTGCTGTGTCCCCGGGCCACGTGATCCCCTTTTGTGACTTTCTGTTCAGCAGTCAATGGGAAAGCCAGATTCATTTAACAACTGTGTGTCTAACTTAACAACTGCAGTGATTCACTTAACAAGAAGAGCCATGGTGGCGCCATGGTTAGAACCCAGTATTGCAGGCTAACTCTGCCCACTGCCAGCAGTTCGATCCTGACCGGCTCCAGGTTGAGTCAGCTTTCCATCCTTCTGAGGTCGGTAAAACGAGGACCCAAATCATTGGAGAACAACATGCCGACTCTGTAAACTGCTTAGAGAGGGCTGTAAAGCACTGTGAAGTGGTATATAAGTCTAAGTGCTATTGTTTGCTTGCTTGCCTCTTTCCTTCCTTCCTTCCTTCCTTCCCAGTGCTTAGAATGCAGTATTACAGGCTAATTCTGCCCACAGCCCGCAGTTCGATCTTGGACCGGCTCAAGGTTGACTCAGCCTTCCCTCCTTCCGAGGTCGGTAAAATGGGGACCCAGATTTTTGGAGGACAATACGCCAACTCTGTAAACTGCTTAGAGAGGGCTGTGAAGCACTGTGAAGTGGTATATAAGTCTAAGTGCTATTGCTAACTGTGGCAAAAAAGTTTGTAAAATGGAGCAAAATTCACTTA
>NW_015387953.1:48710-50162 GCF_001527695.2 Protobothrops mucrosquamatus | reverse complement strand
TGATGATGATGATGATGATGATGATGATAAAGAAGAAGAAGAAGAAGAAGAAGAAGAAGAAGAAGAAGAAGAAGAAGAAGAAGAAGAAGAAGAAGAAGAAGAAGAAGAAGAAGAAGAAGAAGAAGAAGAAGAAGAAGAAGAAGAAGAAGAAGAAGAAGAAGAAGAAGAAGAAGAAGAAGAAGAAGAAGAAGAAGAAGAAAAAGAAGAAGAAGATGATGATGATGTTGGAAGGGACCTTGGAGATCCTCTAGTCCAACCCCCTGCTCAGGCAGGAAACCCTATACCATTTCGGACAAGTGGCTGTCCAGTCTCTTCTTAAAAACTTCCAGTGTTGGAGCATTCACCCCCTCTGGAGGCAGGTTGTTCCACTGGTTAATTGTTCTCACTGTCAGGAAGTTTCTCCTTAGTTCTAGGTTGCTTCTCTCCTTGATTAGTTTCCACCCGTTGCTTCTTGTCCTGCCTTCAGGCACTTTGGAGAATAGCTTGACTCCCTCTTCTTTGTGGCAGCCCCTGAGACATTGGAACACTGCTATCGTGTCCCCCCTCGTCCTTCTCTTCATTAAACTAGACATACCCAATTCCAGCAGCCTTTCCTTATATGTTTTAGCCTCCAGTCCCCTGATCATCTTTGTTGCTCTTCTCTGCACTCTTTCTAGAGTCTCAACATGGTGGGGAGGGTGGAATAGCTGGGATTTAAGGGAAATTGTGGCCCAAGAGAACATGGATGTGCCTATCTCTTGCTCTGACTGCATCTACCCATCTCTCATCCCACCAAATGCAGCCCCCAACTCAGAAAAATGGTGCCTTCTGGTTAATGGAGCCTTCAACTGTCTTGCTTAGCATCGGAAATTGTAGTCATAAGTTAAGGACGACCTGTGTTCTTTTTCCAGATAGCAGCAATCTTTCTGCTTTCTCCAGGGATAATTTACATCTGAGGTCCTTTCAGCTGGACATGGCATGCAAAAATGGGTTCTCCCACTGGGTGATCAGCTGTTTTTTTAATGAAGTCACAGAGATCTGTATTTCTCCCAAATGCTGCATTTGTGCATGCAAATTCCCTTAATAAATGCATTTTTTTCCTATATGGTTCCATTTCTGTAATCCAGGTATTATATTACCACTATAAGGAAGCTGGGAAAACTAAGTGATAATTGTATTTCACTGAATAAATTAGCTCAGGAAATTTCAAGCAATCAGTTCATGTATGAGTATCTGCGTTTCTACACCATTGAGTTGGCATTTGTTTTAAGTTGGAATTCACTTTATCCAAAGACCTGTGAAACTGGTATAATGAATGCCTTTCCCAACTCATAAAGAAGAGGAAAACATGTGCTTCCTTCCCTCTCTCCCTCACTCCCTCCCTCTTCTTTCTTTCCTCTCCCTCTTTTCATTCCTTCTTTCCTTCCTTCCTCCCTCCCCTCCCCTTCCTTTCCTATCTCCCTCTCTCTCTCT
>NW_015387953.1:30293-47288 GCF_001527695.2 Protobothrops mucrosquamatus | reverse complement strand
CCCTCCCCTTTATTTCCTATCTCCCTCTCTCTCCTTTCCTCCTTTCCTCCCTCCCTCCCTTCCCCCCTTCCTTCTTTCCTCCCTCCCTCTCTCCTCACTATTTTCCTTCCTTCCCACCCTCCCTCCCTTCCTCCCCTTTCTCTCCTCTCCCTCTCCCTCTTTTCCTTCCTTCCTCCCCTCCCCTCCCTTTCCTATCTCCCTCTCTTTCCTCCTTTCCTCCTTCCCTCCCTCCCTCCCTCTCTCCTCACTATCTTCCTTCCTTCCTTCCTTCCTTCCATCTCCTTTAGTCTCAGTCCTAGGCGGTAATTTCATTAGTAACCTTATAGAAGGAAATAAAGGAATTTGTTGTTGAAAGAGAGAAGCATTGTTAACAAAGGTAACTATGGGGAAACATCTCGGGAGGGTGAGCTCATTCAGTGAAGTAACTGAAATAGTACAGGATTTCAATATTACAAATGTAAAGTCAAGAGGTCAAATACTAGAGGATAAACAGTGTACATTCGTCTGGAGAAGGAAGGTGCTCAAACATCAATGGATCTCAAGATTGCAAAGTGATCGGTTTGCACTACATCAGCAAAACCACAACTGTACAATGTTTAAAATACGGACGTTGGCAGCAGATTGCATAGCAGTTTATCTGGAAGACTGAATCTCCATAGACATTTTTTTTCAGTGACGTAGTTGTAAGTCAAGGACTCCCTGTACTTGCAGAATTATTGGGAAGCCCTTCTGAAAAGTGGAATTCATAAAGAACAGGGATGTAACATTCAAAGGCTGACCTTGCCAGCGTCTGTCTCTGCGGCAAACAGATGTTGGGGTGGATGAGTTAGAGAAGACAAAGGAATTAAGTCTGAGGCCACAAGAACCTCATGTCCCATGCCGGGGTTTTCTCTAATTAGATGACACAAGGCTGATTGGCTCCTCCAAGGAATCTCCATTCAACAATCACACCCCTCCTGGGCCAGTGTACAACATAACGAGAAACAAGGCTGTGCCACTAATGGGCTGGTACATGAGTTGAGCACAGCAGCTGATGTTTCAAAGGATAATTTCCATCAACCCATCAGAGATGGTGGTTGGGAGGGTGGAATTGTGGTCCAGAATTTGTAGAGGAAACCAAATTAAGGAAGATATGGCTAAAGAACCAGACAAGTAATAATCCAGGTTTCCTTCTGTGTTCAGTCATGAAGATTGCTAAGTTTCCTCAAATCTTATCCCTGTAGGAGGGGTTGTAATGAGAATAAATTGGCCACAGGTTGATGCCTTGAGCTGTTTGGAAGAACACTGAACTATCAATAGAAGAGAATATTTGTAGCTTGGGGTTGAACATGGGTCTTGGTGCTCTTTGAGCATAGTGGTTTTCTTGAAGACATTTTATGACCCATGTGGGGAACAGTATCCGTGCTAGGAGGAAGAGGGGTTTGCGGAGTGGAGAAGAGGATGACTGTGGGGTCTTTGGTGATCTTTGAACTTGGAGGTTTTCTTGCAGACATTTCATGACCAAATTAGGTAACATCTTCAGTGCTCCAATGATGTGTACAATGATCAGTGCACTGATGACGCTACTTAGTTTGGCCATGAAATGTCTGCAAGAAAACCACCAAGCTCCGAGAGCACCAAGGACCTCACACATTGAATTATGCTACAGTCAGAGTTACCCAGCATGCTATGTCAATTACATTTGCATCCAAGGACTGCTGTATTGCATCAATATGCAGACATTTTTTATTTAAATAACTTCCCTAGCCACCCAATTAAAACCTGGGGCCCCTTTTTTTACATGAAATTAAAGAAATCATAACACATTCCTGTGCGCTGTGTGTTGGAAATTAAAGAAATCACAATGCTATTTTCAGTCGAAGGGTTTTACGGCATCTAGCATAGTAGTTAATTAATTCCGATGGCAGAAGCTTTTGTGATCTGTCCCATTAATTAACGAAACAATCCTGTAATCCAATCTAATAGAAGTAGTTCAATTCCTCCCAATCTCCAGGGGGAGAGAAGATAAGATTCAGACGCCTTTTAAACTGAAATAGGAATTTATGGCGTATTTGCATTGCCTACATCTGTAAATTAGCTTAATGATTTTGAACAGCTGCTCGCTTTAAAATTAAAATTCCCCCCTTTTTTTGCAGCACAGTTATGCTGTAGAGATTTAAAAGCATTAATCTCCTTTGTGAAATCATACCTAGTTATCGTTTGTTGCTGAATTGTAATCACACATTTGTCTCTCCCCACTTTCCATCACACATGCAAGTTTTATCAAAGGGCTCCTCCTGGAGGCTGTTCTAAATTTGTAGAGAATTCACCTTGGGAATCAAAATTCATAGAACCTAGAACAACAGAGTTGGAAGGGACCTTGGAGGTCTTCTAGTCCAACCCCCTGCTCAGGCAGGAAACCCTATACCATTTCAGACAAAGGGCTGTCCAATCTCTTCTTAAAACCTTCCAGTGTTGGAGCATTCACCGCTTCTGGGGGCAGGTTGTTCCACTGGTTAATTGTTCTCACTGTCAGGAAATTTCTCCTTAGTTCCAGGTTGCTTCTCTCCTTGGTTAGTTTCCATCCATTGCTTCTTCTCCTGCCTTCAGGTGCTTTGGAAAATAGTTTGATCCCCCCCCCTTGAGTTTGTAGGAGACCCTCAAATATCATGTTTCATAATTATGTGGTCCATGGAAAGGGCAGTCTCATTTTTATGTGGTTATTTGCTTGCAATATTAAAAGGGATTAAGATAAGATTGAAGCAATTCTGTAAAGGGACGTATTTCTGACTTGGCTGTTCTACAATTAACTCCCTTTTCAAATATTAGGAAACACCCTTGCCAAGAGCACAGCACAGGTGAAAAGAAGACATTGGTTTCACCATAACTCATTCTTACACAAACAGATCTGACCACATAACTTGGCTTGTGGTCCAGGAAGAGAAGCACAATGCATTGAATAACGTCAAACCGAAGGATTCTTGCTTTGTAAGAACATGTGTTCTTACAGATTTATCACCCTCTGTATCTCCCTCTCTTTAGCTCCCCCTCTCTGCCCCATAAATGTATTATACAGGTGGTCCTCAGGACCACAGGTGAGTCCAAAAATTTCCTAAGCAAGGCAGTCGTTTGCTGAGTTGCACCTCATTTTACAAACTTTTCTTGCCCACAATTGTGAAGCGAATCAGTTGGGAAACGAATCATGGGGTCATTAAGTGAATCTGTCTCCCCACCCCAATTGACTTTGCTTATCAGAAACCAGTTGGTAAAGTTACAAAATGGGGATCACATGACCCCAGGACAGTGCAACTGTCCTGAATACGTGCCCGTTGTCCGAATTTTGATCTCGCGACCACGGGGATGCTGTGATGTTCGTTATGCGTGGAAACTGGTCACAAGTTATTTTATTGCAATGCTGTTGTAACTTTGAACAGTCACTAAACAAATGGTTGTAAAACTGAGGACTACTTGCATCTGTAATTCACAATAACAGATTGTGAATTACACAATCTGTGGATTGATACTATATTAGATACGCTGGTCTTTAAAACAGACACAGGGGGCTTAATTCCAGGTGATTTCCTGAATACCTTGTCATTTTCTAGGTTACAATATGGAGTAGTTGGTCACTACATTCCTCCAGGGTGTTTTTTACAATTCTACAGTATATTATAATATAACTCAGATATTAATACCGTATTGCTTAATTCTTTTTTTTGTTTAGATCAGTTCAGGCTGGCTCAATGCTGCCACCTCCTGGCACAGTCTGGATAAGATCAGCACTAATTCACCACCACAGAGTACAGTAGTGGCCAAAATTGTGGAAACCTTTTGGGAAAAGTGTACAGTAGAAATGCCACCTTTGGTTAATTTTTCTTCTAATTTCTTTATAACTGTAGCCTTGTTCACTTAATAATACTATTTCACATCACTTTCTGGGCAACCAGTCAACTCTTTGCACCATTACTTTAATTTTATTATGTTTTACAAACTCACTAAATGAAAAAACACACAAAAAACTAACCAACTCGATAGTGATCACATAACACACTGACAAACGTCCTCCTCTCAACTTCAATACAGGACATCAATAACTGAATCCTACTGTGATCTGATTGGCTCATTGCCAAAACAAGATGACACCCGATTGGCTCTCTAAACACTCATGCTCATTGGCTACAATTGGATGAAGGAGAGCTACCTGAGATCAACCTAAGCAAGTTGTGCTTCCTTTTTCTGGTTATTTGGCTATAACCTTTCATAGAATACAGTACAGATAACTGACCAAGCTTTGTTGCATTACATTCTTGATTAAATTATCTTTCCATTGATATATAATTTTATGGTACTACTCCCAAAAAAAGTGGTGTTATTAGCCATCCAACCTCAAAAATACACTTTTCCCAAAAGATTTCCTCAATTTTGGCCACTACTGTATCTGGCAGAGGAAGTTAATGTTTTTGAAATAATGACTTGCTCCCCATTTAGATCCTTTTGCCAATTTCCAAAAGATTGCTGTAAGTAGCAAACACAGATGAAACCAACAGTCGATATTCCCAACCATTAATCAAAGTTGGCTCTCTGGGTGACTTTGGACCAATCACCAGGAATTGGGAAGTTCTAGTATCGCCTTAAGCGCAAAAGTCAACTGGGGGAGTTTGGTCCAGTCGCTCTCTTTCAGATTGACCCACCTCACAAGGATGTTGTTGTGGGGAAAATAGGAGGAGAAAGGAGTATTAAGTATGTCCTCCCCCTTGAATTACGCATAAAAATAATAAAGGCAGGATGTAAATAAATATAAATAAAAATGCTAGTATTTCATGGCAGAGCAAATGTCAAAACACAATGAATCTAAAACACACTGATTTCATTAAACAGTAACAACATTTTAATAACTGGAATTCTGAGAACAGGACATGCCCTAATTTGGTCGGATTGAATCATCCACAGAAACAGCAGCGTGAAACTTCACAACTTTTGCACTTAGCAGCTTTTGCAATAATAACGTTCCAAACTCAACTGAAAAAAAAAGAAGGAATAAAAACTGCAGGGAAGTTAACTGAGAAACGGCCATCGTTCTTCATAAGGAAGTTATTCATGACTTCCTCTTTAATTTCATCTTCACATCAGAGAAAAGATTGGTCTCATTCGGAATCCAGTATGCTAAATAACCAGAACAGCCAGGAATGAAATCTCGTATCTCCCCGAGAAATTTCTTCAACTGTCTCTCAGAGGTATAACCTAGAAAAGAAATGCTAATAAATATGCATTATACAGATAGATGAGAGAGAGAGAGAGAGAGAGAGAGAGAGAGAGAGAGAGAGAGAGAGAGAGAGAGAGAGAGAGAGAGAGAGATGATAGACATACAGACAGACTGACTGAGAGAGAGATACTCATGATGATAGATAGACAGGCAGACAGACAGATAGGATAGAAATGATAAAGATAATAAACAGATGATAGATAGATAGATGATAGATGATAGATAGATAGATAGATAGATAGATAGATAGATAGATAGATAGATAGATAGATAGATAGATGATAGATAGATAGATAGATAGATAGATAGATAGATAGATAGATAGATAGATAGATAGATAGATAGATAGATAGATAGATAGATTAGATAGATAGATAGTGGTGGCCTAATGGTGAAGACCCTCGCCTCTCACTCAGAAGGTTGAGAGTTCAATCCTAGGTAGTGAGAGTTCAATCCTATGGCGCAAAGAAAAAAAAAATCTGTTGTGAACTCCGTGTAGGCATCAGGAAGGGCATCCAGCCAGTAAACGCTCAGCTCCATCCAGTCGCCCTGACTATCCCAAATTAAGGGATTACAGCAGGAGTGTCAAACTGCCAGCCCGCAGGCCGGATGCGTCATCCAGAAACCACGCCCACCCCATTGCCTGCAATGGCAAAACCATCCCGATACGTTGTGTGACGTCACGTGACGTCGCGAATTTGACATGTCTGGATTACAGGGTCATAAAAAGGGAGTTTAGCTAGATAGACAGATGAATTTCTCCCACAACATCCTCTAATTTGTCCAACATCATGAGACATTAGAAAACCTAGTTATTGCTCTCCTGAGCTATATGTCTTAGTAATGTATTTTATATATATTTTATATACCTGTCACCATGTTACTTGATGGATAATCTTGAAGAGGAATGTAGGTTAGCTTCCCTGTTTCAGATGTCCTTGGACCTTGGCTGCAAGAAACGTAAATATTAAAATCACAGAGCTGGAAGGGACCGTGGAGAACTTTTAGTCCACCCCCCACCCTCCCGCTCTGGTTTATCACAGTTCCTCTATTGATAAATACAGTGAGAAGGGATGTTTTTAATTTCAGTTTATCATTTTTCTCATCTATCATCTTGCTAACTAAGAATCAGGGATATAGGCTTTGCTCTGATTAATCATTTTCAAGAGCCAGGAGAAACAGATTAATTGGACTAATTAGTTATTCTCAGTCAATACATTACCCTTCAATACATATCAATCTCCTATCCTTGATTCCATTCAAATTCATACCATTTCTCCAGCTCTTTCTTGTCTCTTATCTGTTCCTGCTTCTTGATGCTTTTTGATTCAGCCGTTGGACCAGACTGCGGACAGAAAAACGACCTTAATTTCAAATGTCTCATTATTCCATCTGGCTATACCAGTTTATAAAAGAAATCCAAACAGCCTCATAAATCTTATTATCTTATATAGGGCAGTAGACACCTTCTATGAAAAATTTTGCCTGAGGGAAAATAGCAAAAAATTTTAAAACTCTGGGCAATGGTATTGTTAACTGTTGCATTCTAGATATTTTTTTCTTACCTGCAGTATAAGTGGATGGTAGTGTAAGTCCTGAACTGGACTGGTTATCTGTTCCCAGATAAAGTGGCCAATTTTTTTTCTAATTTCTACAGTGAAAGCAAAAGAAAAAAAAAGAAAAAGAAAACCACTCAAGAAGGGAAAGGTTATTCAATTATTAATGTAACAACAGGGCCATTTTTCACTAGCAATTACACTAGCTGCCAAATTTATTTATTTATTTATCAAATTTATTTATTTATTTTATTTTATTTATTTATTGGATTTTTACCCCGCCCTTCTCCTTGCGGACTCAGGGCGGCTAACAGCCTGATAAAAAACAAATACAAAAAATACCAAAATACTATCATTAAAACATAATTAAAAAGAAATATTAGATTGGCCTTTGTTATTTTAAAATTATATTTAAAACCCCGCTAAAAATTACCCCTTAGGCCAGTCCTGCTAGTTGAAATAGCCATGTCTTAAGGGCGCGGCGGAAGGAAGGGAGATCCGGGATCACCCGGATNTTTTTTTATTCAAGCCAACCACCCAGGATGTTGCAACACAAAACTCAGGATATCACTACACTAGATCTCAGGATGTAATCACACAACCCATTACCCAGGTCGTTATAACATAAAAGACTAATGGTCACACAGCCAGCACCTGTGATCCCCTTTTGTGACATCTGACAAAGTCAGTGGGGAAGACGGATCCACTTAACAACCATGTTACTAACTGAACAACCGCAATGATTCACTTAACAACTGTGGGAAGAAAGATGCTAAAAAGAAGGAAGGAGGGAGGGAGGGAGGGAGGGAGAGAGGGAGGGAAGGAAGGAAGGAAGGAAGGAGGGAGGGAGGGAGGGAGGGAGGGAGGGAAGGAAGGAAGGAAGGAAGGAAGGAAGGAAGGAAGGAAGGAAGGAAGGAAGGAAGGAAGGAAGGAGCAGGGAAGGGAAGGATGGATGGAAGGAAGGAAGGAAGGAAGAAAGAAAGAAAGAAAGAAAGAAAGAAAGAAAGAAAGAAAGAAAGAAAGAAAGAAAGAAAGAAAGAATGAATCTTCCCTAGGACCTGAGACAGGCAGATGTTGCTGTTCTTGTTGTTTTTGTTATTATTATTATTGTTGTTAAACTTATAGCTCATTCTGGTCCATACGTACAACCTTTTTGCAAGCTGGCTGGTAGGAGAACGAAATGTCCTAGAGGTACAGAGTTCTTTATTTCAGCATCGATACTCGCAGTAAGAAAGCAGGAATGAAAAACGGTGACTTGGTCCTCTAGATAGGCTAAACTTTGGTGTATTCTAGGCAAGAAGAAGGAAACTTATGAACGTCAGGTGAAACAATTCAACACGTTTGCTTGTGTTGTGTCAGACTTCAACCTCACAAGGGAAGGTAGCGAAGATTTTCAGAAAGCAGAACATTTCTGATAAATCCGTGAGTCCGGAGCGCAAAGCAATTTCTTCATCTCTATTCAATATCCACATCAAGCAAAACTGGAGCATTTTTTTGCAATGTGATGCCCATTTTTGTACGGTGGTGGGTATGCATGTGATAATTTATCTATATGCACAATTATCTATCTACAGTAAATGGCACAAGACTCTAGAAGACTCACAGCTCTTCATTTTCCCCCCCTTTTTACTACCCTTTAATTCTTTTATTCAGGGTGGAGTCAGGGCGACTGAATGGAGTGGAGAGTTTACTGGCTGGATGCCCTTCCTGACACCCACACAGAGTTCACAGCAAATATTTTCCTCTCTGTGTAATAATAATAATAATAATAATAATAATAATAATAATAATAATAATAAAGTTGGAAGGGACCTTGGAGGTCATCAAGTCCAACCCCCTGCTAAGTCAGGAAACCCTACACCATTTCGGACAAATGGCTGTCCAGTTTCTTCTTTAAAACTTCCAGGGTTGGAGCATTCACCGCTTCTGGAGGCAGGTAGTTCCACTGGTTAATTGTTCTAACTGATAGAGAAACATCTGCCGCTGCCTAGAATTGAACTCTCAACCTTCCAAGCAAGAGGCGTCTTCACCTCTAGGCCTCCATGCAGTTTACTCGCAGCTCTTAATTAAATAATCAAATTCTAAACCCCAGCCAAGAATTTAGCTGAAGCTAAAGATAAATAAAATATAACAGGAAGCCAGACCTTTTGGCTCACAAGGTGTAGGAGAGTGAACCGCATGGTGTCTTGAATCCTTCAAGGGAGAGGATAAAATAAGACCGCGTAAGATACTGATCCAAGCGGAGTTGTGATACCTTTTTGTATCCGGGTGAGAAGCGTTGCTGCTGAAGAGATAATCAGCAGCTTCCAAATTCACAATCACCCCTCCTTCACCAACTGCAGAAAAACATCACAGGGAAGATCATGCAACACAAAAATGTGAAGTCACAGTACAGGTAAGGCCTCCACTTACAACAGTTCATGTAGTGACCGTTCGAAGTTACGACGACACTGAAAAAAGTAACTTATGACCCCATTTTTCACACTTAACAACTACAATGATTCACTTTAGCAACTGTGGCAGGAAAAGTCCTAAAACGGAGCAAAATTCATTTAACAAACGCCTCACTTAGCAACAGAAATGTTGGGCCCAATTGTGGTCCTAAGTCAAGGACTACCTGGTATAGTCTATTCTTTGCCAATGACTTAGTCTACCAAGATTTAGGCTTTTCTCAGAAAAAAGACTGAAAAGTTAACATCGATATCGTCCTTGACTTGCAACTGTTCATTTAGTGACCGTTTGAAGTTCCAACGGCTCTGAAAAACGTGACTTACAACCGGTCCTTGCCCTTACGACCGGCAAAACATCCCCATGGTCAGTGGATTAAAATTTGGGCACATGGCAACCAGGCACGTAATTACCCAGGTTGCACTGTCCCAGGGTGATGTGATTGCCATTTGCCACCTACCTTTCAGCAAGCAAAGTCCGTGGGGAAAGCTGGATTCGCTTAACGACTCCATGACTCGTTTAACAACTGCCGTGATTTGCAAAAAAATATAGAAATAAGGTCACGAAGTCGGGGCTGCAACTAACTTAACAACCGCCTTGCTTAGCAAATGGAAATGCTAGCCGTTCCTCTTTACGGTCATAAGTCAAGGACTCCCTGTAATTTGTTCTTAAAAAGAGGACCGGCTGTCTCTAGGTTCAGCCTCCCCAGGCAGAGGAACTTTCCTCTGGGATTTGCTGGTGGTCCCCAGCCACCATTGTCAAAATTCAATGCCTGGGGGGCAGGGGGTGGGGTTTCAATGACATGGGCGCCATTTTGATTTCTGCCCGATTCTCACCAGCAGCCCTTAATTGCAATTGGGGGAAGACTTGGGTCCCTTCACCCCAATGGGGGCTTCCCCTGCTTTCCTCCCTCCCCTGCCCCCTCCCAGGGGGATTCCCTCGCCCCCCCACCTCACCCCAAAGGTGGTAGAGCTCTGGGGGGACGCTCTGCGAGAACCAGGCGCTGCGGCCTCTAAACATCCCGCCTTGAGGCCCAGCAGGACCCTCGCCAAGCTCCATCGGTCCTCCGTTTTCTCTCCGTCCAAATGAAGGCCCCGAAATGTCTCCGCCCTGAAGGGAGGAAGGGAGCGGTTTGCACCGGCCTCTGATCCTCTCTTGCACGCACTTTTGCACCCGGGTGTGCATTTCTCCAGTGGAAGCTGCAGGCAAATCACAGACCTGGGTTTCCTTCTCCTTCCTGGGGTGGGGGTGGGGGGTCTCCTCTCCGGTCAGGGCGTTGCAAAAGACAGCTAAATCCAGAGCCTGGAGCTCACCCAACTCCGGAAATAAAGGGCCTAAAAGAGGCCCTGAAGCCTGCTTGCGGATTCAAAAGAGCGGCCTTTGCAAAATATCGATCCTGCAAACCGTAATCACGCTAATAGTGGTATTTCAAACCCACAGAATGGGCAAAGAGTAACAGAAATCAACAGCTGAGGTTCATTTTGGAATACAGGCCATGTCTCAACTTACAAACCGCAATTGAGCCCAAAATTTCAATGGCTGCTATGTTTTGCCCCATTTTACGACCTTTCTCGCCACGGTTGTTAAGCGAATCACGGCACTTGTTAAGTTAGTAACACCATTGTTAAGTGAATCTGAATTGACGTTGCTTGTCAGAAGGTCACAAAAGGGGATCACGTGACCCCAGGACACCGCAATTGTCATAAAAAGGAACCAATTGACAAGCATCTGAATTTTGATCACGTGACAATCTGTATTGGGATTTACATCCAGATATCGACGTTAACTTTTCAGTCTTTTTTCTGAGAAAAGCCTAAATCTTGGTAGACTAAGTCAATGGTCGTAATTGTGAAAAATGATCATAAGTCTCATTTTTCACTGCTGTGGTAACATTGAATGGTCACTAAATGAACTGTTGTAAGTTGAGGACTACCTGTATTACTTCCTCGGGTTTCTGAATGTTTGGCTGTTTTCACACCGGTTCTGAAGAAGTGAGCTTTCCATCAAACATCAGGAGGAGAAAAAAAGCCATGCTTAAATTTAACTTTTTATTTTGATTTGATCAAGATACCTTTATTATTATTCTTATTATTATTATAATCATATGTGTGTTATGGAATGGAACACTAATAGCTTGGGATACATCTTTCTGCTCAACCTTACAGTCAGAAATTGTCCCTGAAAGAAATCGGATGACCCCATTGGAGATGCTGTTTAAGTGGTCAAGGAGGCATCTGGCTACTTTTTCAAGACATGACCGTTGTCCCAGCTGAACCACAGAAAGGGGCAAAGGAACTACTCTACAGCTGGGAGTAAGCCCCAGCAGAAGTCCAAGGGAAATGGTTGGGCCCTTCTATCGGCACTGGAGGCGTACCCCACAAGTCCTTTTTTCCCACAAAGCCAGGCTGAGACATGTCGGCTGAGGAGATATCTCCATCTTCACCATGCTTCTACATATCAAAAGCAATGATTCTCAGTGGTTCCTTGTTCTCTCCAGAGTCGTTCAGACACGGGCAAAAGTAGGGGTACACCTTCTCGGTGAAAGTGTCCGTGAAGGTGTAGAGGTGAGACATGGCCATGGCCTCATAAAAGGATACCTGGCCCTCCTCGTAATCCAAATAGATCCCCACTCTGCACAGATTGCCAAACAAGGTTAGACATTTGGGGTAGACATCTACAGCCTTTAACTCATTCTTATTCCTCAGCTTGATCAACCAGTGGCCCTCCTTGGGTGACAGGGGATAATTCCCTTTCCGGTTAACGCTTTCCCGAACAACTCCCAAGGTCCACTTGGTCTTCTTCTTCACTTCCACTTCCCAATAGTGCTTCCCGGTGGTGAATCCTTCAGAAGCTAAGACCGAAACACTGCAGTCAAATCTTTCTGGAATATCTGGAAGAATCTGCTTCATGTCGTTATGCCAGACGCAGGTCAACCCTTCGGAGAGGATCAAGTTGGGGTGGGCTGTTTTAGGATCCAGAGTCACGAAGGTGATGTCTGGGGAAGGAAGGACATGATTGGTGAAGCACAGGAAATGTCCCCACATGACTTGACACATAGTAAACAAGGCCTTTCTACACGGTATGCTAACTTCCCTTTTTTGTACAGATATGAAATACATGAAGCTCTTATTCTAAAATCAACAGCAATGCACAGTATTTCTATCATCATAAACAGTTCCAAGTGACAAATCCTAAAATTAAATGTGTGTTTCTTTCAGTTACTAGCAAGAGGTCCAACAGTGGTTTCCAAGTGGAAGCAAAGTTAGACTAAAGTATTTTCCTTAATCAGAATAGCTTCTTTCGCCACCCCAGCCAGTTCCATGAGCTTCGCCATCCCTCCTTCCATGATAGGAATGTGAAAAAATCCATTTCAGTTAAGATCAACTGGATCTGGTTGCTTCTTTACCTGGATTAAGGATAGTTCTCATTTCTTTCCATATGGTATAATGCATGGGGCCCTTGAATTCTCCAGGGTTGAGCGTCCCAGTCACTAATTCTCCCATAGACGAATTGTCAGTTTTCTGTTCCATCCTACACAGGACAGTTGTAGAGTTAGTTAAATGTGGTAATGATGGGAGGGGACGGGGAGATAATTCCAGAAACGACTATTATCTTGGGATATACTGGCTAAGAGCAATGCAGTGAGGAACACTTCCTGCCTCAAAGAATTGCTACACGTTGTCCCTGAGCTACTATATGGAAAAGAGCTGTGTTTGATGCCAACATCATCCCTGGCATTTCTTCCTGTCTGATATAATTGCATGGAACCAAGGAGCAAAAATGAAGTAGCAACATAGGCCAATTAACTTATTCCTTGTAGGGTCCTTGGTGCTCTTTGATCTTGGTTGTTTTCTTGCAGACCTTTCATTACCCAACTAGTTAACAGCATCCATGCACTGATGATATTACCTAGTTGGGTAATGAAACGTCTGCAAGAAAACACCAAGCTCAGAGAGCGCCAAGGACCACACAGTTCAACCCTGAACAATAACTATTCCCTTCTATTGGGATGCGTTCATTGCTTGAACACCGCTACATGTGTTTGCTTCAACATAGAAGAAAACTACATAGATGCTGAAGGGATGAATGTTGGGATTCCCAATCTCAAGGGAAGACCCTTATGTATTTATGTTTGTTTGGGTCCTTCAGACAAGGCAGGATATGCAGCTCCAGGAAGATCAGGCCAATGGGGATGGTCTATGTTTTGTGGTAAATCTTCATATTTTTGCTACTCTTGAAGTCCGCAATAATCATTTTGGAATATTTCCTTATAGACTCATACTCACCGGTCTACAAATGGCTTTATTCCCTGTCAGGAGAAGAAAAAAAAAACAAGAGAAAAGGAAGAAGAATCATTTCTAAATTGCCTTCCCTTTGGACCCATTTATAGCATAAATATAACTCAACAAAGCAAAACAGGTAGTAGATTAGATTTCAAAATTCTCAATGGTCTTCGCGGTTTTCAAGGCCCTGGTTGGCATTCATACCTTTCTTCTAAAATATATATGAAATGATCTTAAAGCCAAATGGTTGCAAGCTCTATCTTTGGCCTTGTCTACTTGACATCGTAATTCTCAACTACGTCCTTCTTCTCGATGCTAAGCAGATGCCCGAGAGTCCTACCTCTGAAACTCCAGCAACATAATCCCAAACCACGTTCAACTGTGTCAATCTGGAAATCTTACTTTTAGGAAACCCGCAGAATTTTGCTGGTACAGCCGAGCCTGAATGCAGACCAAGGTGTCCTTCGCAATCTGTGATCTGTCTTGGAGTTTGTTTAGGTTTCCTTCCATTTCCTGCAGGAGGATTTCACTCTCTTCCTTTAACCGATGAATTAACATTTTCTCCTTGGTGTGAAGAAACTGGTGCAGCTTTAGGAACTCCAAGGAAATATGGTACTGGAGCTGCAATTTGTTCTCCTGAAAATAATTTTTTTTAAAAAAAGAAAAAAGATTGAAAACAAAAATCCATGCAACTAACGGACACTAGTTATAGAGATTCTGATTGTTGATCTGTTATTTACCATGGAACAATAATTACGCCATAAATGAGCGTTTGCAACATTGCTTTAGACCCACTTCCTCGTTTTAATAATGGCTACCAAGAAAAAAAACCAATTCTGATTTTATTTGCTTGCAGTGTATGTATTTGTGTTCAAAATGGGGGAATAAATATATTGTTCCCTCCCCCCCCGTCCCCAAAAAATTCAAAGGGATGGTATCTTCTGAATTCGTGCATACTCACTTTATGACTGGATATTTTCTCCTCCTGGGCATTCTTCAACACATCCAGTTTTACCAGGATAGACCTGAGCTGAAGTCTCAATGTGAGTAGCCTTTCCTATGGATATGACAAGTTACAGCTACGTTTTAGCCAGATTAAAAAGTTGTTTGAACCTTTCAGTGGGTTTCCTAGATGCCCACTAGGCCCTAACTCAGTGGTGGCGAACCTATGGCACGGGTGCCAGAGGTGGCACTCAGAGCCCTCTCTGTGGGCACGCGCGCCGTCGTCCCAGTCCTAGGCCGTCAGCTGGGTTTTATAAAACCTTTTCGCTTTAGGCCTCCGCCACCGTGTGCCAAAAAAAAAGGTTCAATCAGTCAATTTCAACTTCTCACGGGAAAAAAAGATCTTGCAAAGTTGGAATTGATTGATTGAACTTTTTAGTCCCACCCAATCTGCCGTTACCACCACAGCCACACCCACCCAATGGGCCACACCCACCCAATGGGCCACGCCCATCCAGCACTCAATGATGCATAAGTGGGTTTTGGGTTGCAGTTTGGGCACTCGGTCTCTAAAAGGTTCGCCATCACTGCCCTAACTCATGGTTTGTTGAAAAATAATGCTGCAAATATATACAGCAGGGGTGTCCAACTTGGCAACTTTTAAGACTTGTGGACTTCAACTCCCAGCAACTTTTAAGACTTATGGACTTCATCTCCCAGAATTCTGGGAATTGAAGTCCAAAGGTCTTTAAGTTGCAAGGTTATATAGTATTACTTTCAGTTCTGAAATGATTGTTTAAAATACAAGGCTAACCTGTATCAATATAGATGTTCCCTTTCTAATCAAAATCTTAGGTAGAATACCCCAAGTCCGTCAAAGTTGTTGCTTCTTCAGTTTTAATGTAGCAGAAAGAAAATAATACTCTTTGAAACATGGGGAATAATCACGTAACTGCACTTTTACAGGTTTCATTTGAGTTAAATTTGCAGTTTCGATTAAATGTCCTTTACATTTGATTCTGACTGGGTCATTTTCTTTGTCCTGTGGAAAGTTTGGCTTCTACTGTTCCTCTCAGAAAACCAGTGGGCGTTTCAAAGAGCGTGCACATCTGCTTAACACACTTTTGAAGTAGGCATTTGTGCAGGTCGACTTGTGTTCTGGATCACGTAGGTCTGTATGTTAGAATCTGGCATTTATTGGGTTAAGTGCTGTCTCCTTAAGAGATGGCTTATGGGTAATGTAGTTTAGCTAGTCAGCTATCTCATGTTAGTAGGTCAGTGGGAGGAGTTTCTAAAGGACATTGGAGGACTTCCTGGACACGAGCCAGATTGGAATGTTCTTTGTCTGAGAGAAGCATGAAGCCATTAACAACAGTTCATTTAGTGACCGTTCCAAGTTACAACGGCACTGAAAAAAGTGACTTATCCCCCAAATCCTTAGCCTTCAAATGTGGGCCATCCTTGAATTGTAGGTCATTTCAAACAGAACACAAGGGTTTTTCGAGCTCAGCAACTTTAAGCGGTGTGGACTTCTCACTCCCACAATTCCAGAGCCGGCATGCTGGCTGTGGAATTCTGGGAGTTGAAGTCCACACGGCTTAAAGTTGCTGAGCTTGAGAAATACTGCAGAATATTAAGAGGTGATCTGCTGAAACCTGCTTCAAAAGCTTCCCTTTGACTGGCTCTCAGGACCATTGATGGGGATCAAGCCTCAGCATGTCATTTACCGTATATATCTGCACTGCATCAGGGATGAGAAGAAACTGAGAGCATTGATCCTTAGGCATCTGAGCTTCTCGGCAAGTGAAACAAGCTAATTTCCCTTGAGGCTTCCAGTAAAGGGTCAGTGGTTCGCCATGCTCCATGCATTTCTGCTGTTGGCCTCCTATGTGAAAAGTCTTAATCTTCTCCGCCATCTTTTCCAAGGCTTGGTTGATTATGAACTTGCGTTCAGGAACGTTGACGTGACATTCTGGGCAGAAAACACCCTTTTTATTCCAGATGGCCTCCAGACAAGGTTTGCAGAAGTTATGGCCGCAAGGTAGAATGACCGGCTCTTTAAACAGTTCGAGGCAAAGGGAACAGGACAACTCCTTGGTGAAGTCATCTGCATGCAGGTCCCATGAGGTGTTTGACGAGCTGGCAAGAATCGGGCTCACTGCTCGTTCGTTTAGGGAAATGAGCGAGGAAGTGGACGGATTTTTGCTACTGGAAGTGGACATTGTACTGGAAAGAGCAGACACTGAAGCAACAATCAGAAGTAGGGAAGAAAGCAGGCGTGAGAACGATTGTCTTAAATGACAATGATTGTATTAGTAGGTCATCTACCTGGGGTCACCTCCAATTCCATCACTGAATGCATCTACAATCTTTAACCAAAATAAAGTTGATAATCTAATCATTAGATTCTAATGAATCAGCTAGATTTTAGATCAGCTAAAAGTTGTTGGAGATGAGCGGCAATTAAGTTTAATAGATGAGAGAGAGAGAGACAGAGACAGAGACAGAGAGAGAAACAGAGAGA
>NW_015387953.1:28162-29756 GCF_001527695.2 Protobothrops mucrosquamatus | reverse complement strand
AGAGAGAGAGAGAGAGAGAGAGAGAGAGAGAGAGAGAGAGAGAGAGAGAGAGAGAGAGAGAGAGAGAGAGGAGATGAGTTTTTCCAGTCCCAAACCTTTAGTTATGTTCGAGTATAACTCCCAGGGCTAAGTCCTTCTGATGAAAATCCTTGCCACCCACCCTTGCCGAAGTGGTCAATTGAGGAAGATTGATTTTTGCCATCTCCTGTTAAATGTTCATGCCTGTATTTTTTTAATGATTGAAAAATCTGCAGCCTGATTAATCAGAATCATCTTTGTAAACCATCCAAAGGTTCCACTGATTAATCTGGCCAGTTGTAGACATTACTCACCAATTTCCACTTGATGTCATTCCAGATCAGGAAAGAGCTCCTGCTTTGAAAATATTTTTCAAAATGCCACACTGGGACCTAGTAGTCACCATCTAGCCTTTCCTCTAAAAAACATGCATTGGATTGGGGTGCTTCAAGATAAATTGAGCCTGGCTTCCAATTTCCACCCATTGATCTATCATTTATAGCATTTCTAGGGAAGTCACCTATTTTGCAGAATAAAGTCTCCACTTTATTGTTCAGAAGAATCCTTGGTTCTTTGCCTGTGTTACTCACTAACCTGCTTTCAGTGTCCTGCCTTCTAACTGCCACTCTCCAACTGTCTTCTTCTTCCAGAAAATTCCATTGGCTCCCTAGGAAATTATTTAGTCTCAAACTTCCTCACGAAACTCTCAAAGCAAGAACAAACTGGATAATAGCTGCCAAACGGCTCTTATTTTATTCTTTTCTCGACGTTGCTTTCCTACCGATTGTAATCCAATATTCCCAGACAGGCACAAACCGACCCCTATTGTTTTCATAATCTTACATCTGCAAAAATAAAATAAAAAAACTACTCCAAATCTTGTAGAGCTATGATTTTGAAGCATTTATTTATAAGCCAAATAACATCAGGATGATTTACTGACAAAAGAAATCCTCAGACAATGCAACTCTTGAGAAATACTGTTGCTAAATATTGTCTGTGCAATGTGTTTCACCGGCTGAGTTAAAGGCCTAAACATTTGTCTTGTGGAAAACGAAAGAACTCTTACGAATTCCAGAGGGGTTTAGCAGAGAAGTTTATTTGCGCAAGGTCCAGAGCATATTAGAGATAGGCAATTCTGAACGAGGAGGGCGTGATTAGACTTCAGTTTTTATACTCCCCTCCTTAAAGAACAAAGGGCTACACATTGAAATACACACTGTGATGCATTAGGAACGTTTCTCACAGGCATAGAATGGAAGGTTTTGCTACATACAAAGTATCCATGTGCAGAGCGCATTTGGTTGCCACATATTACTGACAAGAGAACTTTCCCAGTGAATTTTCCCAGTGATTATGCATTACATCATTGTTCTATCTCTTGTGGAAAACGAAAGAACTCTTACGAATTCCGGAGGGGTTAGCAGAGAAGTTTAATTGCGCAAGGTCCAGAGCATATTAGAGATAGGCAATTCTGAACGAGGAGGGCGTGATTAGACTTCAGTTTTTATACTCCCCTCCTTAAAGAACAAAGGACTACACATTGAAATACACACTGTGATACATTAGGAACATT
>NW_015387953.1:0-25571 GCF_001527695.2 Protobothrops mucrosquamatus | reverse complement strand
ATGGAAGGTTTTGCTACATACAAAGTATCCATGTGCAGAGCGCATTTGGTTGCCACATATTACTGACAGAGAACTTTCCCAGTGAATTTTCCCAGTGATTATGCATTACATCATTGTTCTAGCAATTATGCATACACATCATTATTGCAGTTATGCAGACAAATCATTATTCTAATAATTGTTCAATTTACTATATTATATCAATTATGCAGACACATCATTATTGCAGTTATGCAGACAAATCATTATTCTAATAATTGTTCAATTTACTATATTATTTGCAGCGTGCTAAATTTGGCTGAGAATCTTGGCCAGGTCTCATGTAGCTTATATTGGCTTTTATTTTTTTTTAACGTACACTCTTTTAATGAATTGCTTACTATGTAGCCTAATGTTTTATTGTAAAGTACTTTTGAGGTGCTTCACTCAATCATTCAAAGCCACAAAGAACTTCCAAAGAAAACACTGAAAGATAGCTTTTATTGGAGGGTTATGAATACATTAGTGGTGGATAACAAAATGAACTTATGTGCTGGGTAAGAGTGTCAGCAGTTTATAAAAGGAAACTTTAATTATCATTTTTAGAAAATTCTATTTTCCCATTCTTATCTCAACAATAACAGAAGCAAATACTCTTAATTCCTAAAAGATTTAACACAGCAATAAAGCAAAAGTGATGGCCTTTTCAGACATTCAAATTGATTAATCAGTCGTATTTAGGGACTGTCTATCTCCCTCACTGAGTGACTCTATGAGACTATGACTCTATATTTATGATGATGACTCCATATGGAGTCATCTAAATGTAGAAAACTTTTTCTAAAATCACGATGGCTCAAATGCTGATTTGAGGGCTATCTTTGATAGTTTCCTGAAAAGGCCTGGCTTTTAAAAGTTGAAATTGGTGTTTTTCAATCAGTGATAAGCAGAAACAGCACTCGAAGTCAATTCAGAAACATCATCAGCAGAACTAGTGCTTCAAAGCAGCATTCATCAAATCTGGAAAAAAAAAAAAATTTTACATTAAAAAAAACAAGGAATGTAGTACAGTACACTATAGGCTGGATTGGAAAACCAAATTGTTTTTTGCATCTGTGTTTGAGTCTCTCTTAATTTAGATTGGAAATATAAAATCATGAAAATATGGGGAAAGTACTTTTAAAAGTATTGCAAGAGTTGTGCAGGGCTCTTGTAAGGATTGACAAAAGATTGTGAAGGGTGTTTAAAGCAGTGCTCAGCCAAACCTGGGTAAATTATCCAACACTGAATAAAATTGGTTTTTCTTTGGGTAAAAAACATGATGAAGCTTCCTGAATGGGAAGCGAAACATCTCAGATTAACAAACTTTGGTCTAGTTGCCACGATTTAAACATTTTAGACACATGAACCCGTTACCCAATCACAGCAGGGACTTTTAAAGTGTTTTACCTACATTGAGTAAGTAAAAAGGATAAGCAGGTAATGAAGGCAGGTAATGAAGGCAACTCTGCTTTAAAGTACAGTAGAAATATTAATTATGATTATTTTGGTTATTGTATTCTATGTTTTTTGACAGTATATCATGTGGATTCTGCATACACAGACATACACACATATACATGCATGCTGGCAGGGGAATTCTGGGAGTTGAAGTCCACACATCTTAAAAGTAGCCAAGTTTGAGAAACACTGGTTTGAAGTTTCAGCTTTCTTCTTTTTTTTCACAGGTCTTTCCTGACAAAAGCTGCTTAAACACATGGCTCTCTAGTTTCATTTTGTTTACTGCTTTTACTCCCTTACTGATCTTTTACTCCCTTAGTAATAATACTACACATAAACATAATACACATATTTTCATATTTCCTGTGAAGCACACTTTTCATGAAACAGCCATCTCTTACCTTATTTGATGGAGACTACTGGCTTAGTAATCCTGTCCTGTAGAAGACAAAGAGTAAACTTTTAGCAAACATTTCTTCAAACATATATCAAATCATTGAGGGCCTACAGATTCTAAGCTAATACTTTGCTGCTGCTTCACATGCTCAGCCAGACGTTTACCATCTAATTTTTTATTTTTTGTCTTAAATGGTTATAAAGACCTTTCTGGCAGCATTTTCTATCAAGGCTTTGTGTAGAATGAGTTAGTATATTTCAGAGGAACCTCAAGAGAAATCCTCTTAAAGAAAAGAAAGCGATCTAGGGAAGGCAAGAACAGAATCCAGCAGTAGCCTACAGATCCACAACAGATCTGTAACAGATTCCTTTTCTTGAGGTTTACAAGCGAACTGCCCAGAATCGTTGGAAACTGGGAAGTGTACAGATTTAACACAGAATAATAAAAACAATCAGACTTAGTGAACTGATTGTACTTCTTCCTTTTTAGAAACATGTCTACTGAAATCCTAAGATACAGGAAAGGGACGCTTACTATCATTTGCAGACTTCTGCTATTCTACCCCATGACAATAAAGTAGAATTCCAGGATTCATGTGTTGCCTGTTTTCTGACTGCTCAACTATCAAAGGCTAAAAAAGTAAGCCATGGTTTGTCAGAGATGGCAGATGGATGATCGGAAAGAAATCCAACAGATTATCATGGTTCATTGGAAGTTAGGACTGGGTTCAACAAAAGGTTGCTTCAGTGCCCAGGATATAGCTTCACTGCACCGGCCCCTTTACAGGAGAGGTGGGGAACTTCTAGCTTTCCAGAGGTTGCTGAACTACAACTCCCAGGATCCCTCACCAAGGGGAAGGAGACCAGGAAGACTAGACCAGCAATATGTGGAGAGAGACTAGACTGGTGACTCCCATGATGTATTCTCCAGCTAAACTAGGGGTCTCCAAACTTGATGACTTTAAGACTTATGGACCATGCTGGCTGGGGAATTCTGGGAGTTGAAGTCCACAAGTCTTAAAGTGGCCAAGTTTGGAGACCCCTGGGCTAAACCATAGCCTAAGACATCTTAACTATTCCTGTTTCAAGCAGAGGAAGAATGGGGAGAGAGAGGAGGAAATGGAACAGAAAGTCAAGTCAAAGTAGTTACCCCATTTCACAATTTTTGGTGCCTGAAGCGCCTGGTGTTCCACCTTGCACGTATATTCATCTTTTCCATTGGGAACCACCGAAGCGTAAGTCAGAAGCTGGAAGGTCCAGTCTTCCTTGAAAGAGAGATCAGACTGCTTGACGTTGGGTAGTTCAACATTATTCTTCAGAAGAGTAACGTTGATTTTTGGAGGGTGGAAACCCTCCGCGAAGCAGTGCAGAACGTTCTCCTTGCCAACCGACATGGGATAGCGGGAATACATTTGCACATCTGGCTGTCCTATAGGTTGAAGGGGAGAAAAAAAAACAAGAGAAGATGTTGCAAACCCAGGTCATCTTGCCCGTATTTTCTTCACCATGCCCAGAGGACCTTGAGATAGATTTTGGTCCTCAGATGTTGCTTCCAGAGAAAATATGGCTTCCAACACCTGATCTATCCAGGTGGCTTCAGGACCACCTCTTTAGAAAGATATAGGGGACTTTAAAAAAGAAAGAAAAAGAAAAAGAAGCAAAGAAATGGGTTCCCAAAATGAATCCTTTTGACTGCAGGCAGGATTCTCCTGACTTGGTCCAGATTGTCCTCGACTTACATCCACAATTTGGATCAGAATTTTGGTTGCTAAGTGATGCGGTCGTTAAGCAAATCATCACATGACCGGACCTGATTTTATTACCATTTTTATTGTGGTCATTAAGCGAATCACATGGTTGTTAAGTGGTTCCGGCTCCCCCATTGCGTTTGCATGTCAGAAGCAGGCTGGGAATTAAGGTCATGTGACCGCAGGGCACTGTCAGTCTTTGTAACTGCGATCACAATCACAGTTGGGAGAGGTGCAACAGTTGTAACTCCCATCCTCACCCCCAGTTCTGGGAGAACAAAGATTAAATAAAAGTGCGACACACACACAGAGTGTTTTTCAACCATGGAACTCTTGAGCTGTGTGGACTCCCAGAATTCCTCAGTCAGCACGTTATCTGTAAGTTGAAGTCCACATATCTTAAAGTTGCCCAGGTTGAAAAACAATGATTTTAGAGCGAACAAAATGTTTGTTTTTTGCTTTCAGTTTTTTTAAAAGCACTTTTAAAAGATTTTTTTTTTCCTTTGGCAACGTATCTATTGCAATTATCTTTCTGTTTTGTTCCTTTTCTTTCCCTGTTACTCAGCTAGAAAACAGGAGACCTTGAGTTCAAGTCCTGCCTTAGCCATGAAAGCCAGCTGGTTGACTTTGGGCAGATCTCCTTTGGAACAGTCACTCTCTGTCAGCCCAAACACCCTTGCAGGGCTGTTGCTGCAGGGGGGAGGAAGGTGTGTTGGATATATTTGCCACCTTGAGTTACTGGCAAAAATAACAAAGGTGGGATATAAATATTTTTAAAGCAAAACCAAAAAAATAAGGCCGGCAAGTTTCAGAAATTAACAGCCCAAGCTTCTTTTCACTATTAATTTCCCAGACTCTATTTTCCTAAATCTAGCAACTACTGCGAAACTCTAGAACAGCCCTTCCCGACTATTTTATTTTACTTTCGGATAATGCACCATATCAGAAAACATGCCTCTTTCCGGCACACCATCCTCCCTTCCAAATCAAAGAAAATATTTGTTACTTAAGTCTTCCTCTTTTTCCCTTTTGCATTTGGGGCACTGAGCCCCATAACTACGTCAGAAACACTGCAAAAGGAAGAAAACCAAGTTGCCGTGAAGTTTATAACAAAAGACAACAAGATGGTGGCCATCACAGGCCTTTGTGTTCCACATCCAGAATTTCTGCCTTTGGAGGGGGGAGATTTTTATTGTTTTGGAATAGTTTAAGCCATCCTGACCTTTAGGCAGCTTTTTAAAAAATGTAATAAACATGGAAGAACAAAGAGAACCCCTCCCATTTCCTTCTCCTACATCCCAATCAACTGAAAGAAGAACAAAAAAACAAAATTCAATTCAATTGTCCTATTCTTCTTCCAATCAGATCTGTCTCTCCAAAGCCAGTATCACAAGGGGGGGTCGACATTTTCCTTTTAATTCCCTAAAATATTTGTAAAAGTAATAAAGGCAGGATATAAAGAAAATAAGATCATACCAGGCCACAGAAAGAGAGGCAAGAAGCCCCCTCCCCTCACTTCCTTAAGACGGCAACTCCCGGCTTCCCACAAATTTCTGGGCTAACCCGGGACAGACCCAGGAGACACAAATTTAATTTCCTAGAGTATTTGTAAAAACAATAAAGGCCGGATATAAAGAAATAAGATTATACCAGGCCACAGAAAGACAGGCTTTCTGTCTTAAGACTACATCTTCCAACAAACCACTGGACTAATCCGGGACAGATCCAGGAGACGCAAACCCACCTTCACCACCACCACCCAAAGTCCCTGCGAGTTTCGGGGTCCAGGACCCCCCCCCCCGCTCCCGCCCAACCCCTCCCACGGGCTGGAAGCCCGACGCTCGAAGCTCCTGGAGAAATGCAACCAACGCAGGGAAAAAGAAAACCCATTTTAAGCACCGCAACTTCTCAAGTCACCCGTTCCTAGCCCGGGTTAGAAGGTGGCCGCCGCCGGACGGACGGAGGACAGGAACCCCTGGCAGGAGCGCAAAAACCGCACGCGCGACAAGCAGAAAAGTTGTCTTACTATCCAAGGCTTCCGCGGGGCCGGAGACCCACACCAACACAACGCACCAGAGGAAAAGCTCTTTGAAGGCCATGGTTTGTTTTTTTTCTGTTTTTTTGTGGCAGCCGCGACAACAGCCCTGCACTCTACTCGGACCGCAACCGAAATGACGCTGCGGAGCTGGGGAACTACGCCTAAGAGAAAAAGTCCCTCTCTCTGGACCAATCAGAAAAATGGAAAGAGCTGTGTCGTCACCGGTAGCTAGGCACGAGGTTTCCCGCAAGCGTCTGCTCCAGGAGTCCGGGGCTTTCCAGCGCAGGCGCAGTTCTGCCCGCTGCTACTTCCACTTTCGATTTCTCGTTGCGGGGAAGGACTGCTGATTTCCGAGAAACGTAGATCAGCTTTTGGGGGGGGGGAGGGGCAGGGGGAGGGGGATCTGCTTGCCCCGAAGATTGCAGCGGCTGGGGCGGGAAAGGGAAAAGATCCCGGTTGTGGGTTAATCTAGGAATGGGAGTGATTAAAGCAATTCAGGCACAAAATTGGGTAAAAAAAACTAAAAGCCATCTTATAGACAAGAGGAGACTGTTCGCAGATCACACTAAGTTTTGGGCTGCTCGGGCCTAAAGTGTGGGGGAAAAAACACCATTGGCAAGGTTCATCACAACAAGAGGTTGAGTTAAAACCAGGCAAGTCCCGTTGTGCCTTAGAAGGGGAACGACCACTTGCTGCTTCTACCACGTTCTTCAACTTCTCAGTCTTAACCTACAGTCCTGGGATCTCTTGGTGGTCTCCCATCCAAGTATCATCAATCACACCAAACCTGCCTAAATTTCCAAGATTACCTAAGAACTAGCTAACTTTTTCCACCGGCAATCTTTCCTCCCTACTCCCTTAGAGGTTTGCTTCTTTCTGTACACAAACGTACACCTGAGAAGCAAACAATGAAAGACCTGCACATTCTCCTCAATTAGGCTTTTATTGAACAATTTATGCTTTTATGCCTTACTTGTACACTCCCCAGAGTTGCGCTGTGAGAGAAATGGGCTGTTTCTAAATGTGATAAATCAATAAAATTGTTCTGCTCTGGGAATTCTGAGAGATGGAAGTCCATCCATTTTAAAGTTTCCCAGGCTGAGAAACACTTGAGATACAGAATGCAATCAAAGCTCCAGGTAATATTCCTTCCTTCTCAATTTTTTTCTTTATACCGCCCTTCCCCAAAAAAATATTGTTGCAGAAAAAAGGTGGAATAGCTGCAATTGATTAGCTTTGTTAGGGCCAGTTCTTTTTTTTTATTGCTTTGTTAGGGCCAGTTCCTTTTTTATCTGTTGACAGAGTGTTTATATGGAGAGCCAGGTAATTTCCTAGGATAAATTTATAGCCCCGAACTTTGCTCTCTGACAAACAGCTTTCAGCCTGTTTGGCTGTGATAGGCAATTTCAAAACAACTTGTCTGTCTTGTCTATCCATCCATCCATCCATCTATAAACACCCTGCCAATAGATAAAAAAAGGAACGGGCCCTAACAAAGCCAAGTTTATAATTCTAAATAGATACCTCTTCTTGAGGCCCATGTATCCCAAAGTTGCATATCTGTTTTTTCACGCTATATCTGACATCTAAATGCAGGAGATACAAGTAGTTGTTGACTTACAACCACAATTGGGACCAGAATTTTCATTGCTAAGCGAGAGGGTTGTTAAATGAGTTGCCTTGAACTTTACCACTTTTTGTGCCATGGTTGTTAAATATGCAGTTAGGTGAATTTTGTAGTGATTAAAGGAATCTGGTTCCTTCCGTTGACTTTGCTTGTCAGAAGCCAGCTAGGAAAGTCCCAGATGGAGATCACATGACCCTAGGATGCTGTAATCATTGCAACTACTGGTACAGTACTTGCCAAGGTCCCAAATTTTGACAATCACAAATGTAAGCACCAGTCATAAGTCAATTTTTTCAATACTGTTGTAACTTTGAATGGTTGTTAAACAAATGCTTATAAGTCAAGGACTATCTGTAGGTCCCTCCACCCAATGGAACAATCCCTCTCTTGTAGAAAGTTAGCAACTCAGGAGATGAGCTAAAACCCTTCTCCCTAACATCGGTGTTTCTGGTTGGTAGGGAGGAATGAGTAACAAACACTCTATACCAGAGGTAGGCAACCTTGACTCTTTTATGACTCGTGGACTTCAACTCCCAGAATTCCTGAGCCAGCATGGGGGAACTATGGCCCCCTTTAGGACTCGTGGACTTCAACTCCCAGAATTCCTGAGCCAGCATAGGGGAACTATGGCCCCCTTTAGGACTCGTGGACTTCAACTCCCAGAATTCCTGAGCCAGCACGGCTTAGCTTGGAAACCTCTCCTTTCCGCTCAACATAGCTGGCTCAGGAATTCTGGGAGTTGAAATCCACGAGTCATAAAAGAGCCAAGGTTGCCTGCCCCTGATCTACACCTACCAGAGATTGTGTAAATCAGTTTGGACTTCGGACTCTTTTATCCAGGCAGTTGGCACCAGCGGCAAGAAGAATATTCCCTTGCTGGATTTGCCAGCCGTTTCGTGGGTAGTTTCAAAACAACAGCCTTTGATGATGGATGCTGAAGAGCACCTGAGAGGCAGGTGTAAAGCCCCAGATCAGCTCTCTTAAAGCGCAACCTTCCCATGGCTCTTAATATCAACTCTCCCAATGAATGCAGATGTTTGACCTGTGATGGACGAGTTCAAACCTGGTTCTTGAATTAATCCATTCTCTGGGTTCATGCAATACACTCGGAGCGAGCCAAGGGAACTGGACCTGCGTTGGAGAACAGCGACTCGTGAGGGGGAAAAAACAGCCCCGGAGTTAAAACCAAAGCAAGCCTGTTGTGCAAATGGATCTAGCTACGTTTCACCTGGTCCGACTGCAGGTGTGTGTGTGTGTGTGTGTGTGAATACAGCATGGACTGAGGACGAGCCAAGGGAAATTAATACAGCAAGCCCCCCCCAACTCAAGAAAACGCTCCCCGTAAACGGAGAAAGAGGAGCCATCCTTGAGAAACGACGGTCGCTTTTCCCATCCGGGATGGGATGGCCCATCATCCCCAGCCAGCCTGGCCAGGAATGACGGCGACCCGAAAGTCCAGCAAACCAGCCTGGCGCGCAGACTGGCTCCCAGGCCGGAAACACCGAGGCGGTCGCTTTCGCACGACCCGTTTGACCCGCGATGGAATACACCCGGGTTCAATTCCATTCAGCTCGATTCGAACTCAGATCGGCTCCGCGGGATCCGGAGGGGAGGGGGCTGGCAAACCAGCCGGCCCCGCGCCCCGGAGCCACGCGGGACCCGACTCCCCCGTGGCTGGGTCCCTTAAAGGGGGGGGGTGTATTTTTTTAAATGAGACCCGGACCCGCCGCCCCGCCCCCGAAAAGGCCCTTTAAAAGCGCCGGCATGGCCGCAGGGAGGGACCGCTGCCGGGCGAGGGCGCTACGAGGGCTCCATGGCCGAAGGAGGCGAAGCCGCCGGGGCGCTGGACGTGGTAAGCAGCCGGCATGGATGCCGCGCCCGCTGGAAGAAGCGCCGCGCATTTGCATCCCCACCTCCTTGTCTTGCCTCCTCGCCTTTCCTGGCTCCTGCCTTTAAATACTACCCTTGAGTAGTGAGTGTAGGGCTGAGTCGTACGTTTCCCCGGTGTAGCTGTGTCCGTGCACTCGGTAGTAGCAAGACTTACTCCTGGATTCCGGAGCGCGGAGTGGAGAGGATGCTCCGCGGGGCTAGCAGTTCCCTTTACTCACGGAGTTGTTCCGCCTCCTTTCTTCCCTCGCCTTCCCTCCTAAATATGAATTATTCCTCCTCGTGACTGCTGGAGGGAAGGAAGAGGCTGGAGTATCCTTCTCAGCGGGGACTTTTTGGCTGTTAAACTAGGGCTTGAATCTTTAAAAAAAAAACGAAATTATTGGCCGTCTTATAGTTGGAGAGGAACTGCTGCTAGCGTAGATAGTAGTAACTCAGCAGTGATGCTGGCTCAGTTCAAAACACTACTACTGGCTGAAGTAGACAGATGTTTAAGCAAAACTCTTTTGAGTTTAAACTTTCTTGAACTGGCCCACGCTGAGATTCTGTTTTGGTCAAATTCCCTATTTTTTTTTCCCAAGAAGGAGTTTAAATTAGGGGACTGGAGGCTAAAACATATAAGGAACGGTTGCTGGAATTGGGTATGTCTAGTTCAGTGATGGCGAACCTTTTAGAGACCGAGTGCCCAAACTGCAACCCAAAACCCACTTATGCATCATCGGGTGCCGGGTGATTGTGGCCCATTGGGTGGGCGTGGCTGCGGTGGTAACGGCTGACTGTGGGGGACTAAAAAGTTCAATCAATTCCAACTTTGCAAGATCTTTTTTTTCCCATGAGAAGTTGAAATTGACTGATTGATTGAAACTTTTTTTTTTTGTACATGGCGGCGGAGAACTAAAGCGAAAAGGTTTTATAAAACCCAGCTGAAGGCCTAGGACTGGGGCGACGGCGTGTGTGCCCACAGAGAGGGCTCTGAGTGCCGTCTCTGGCACCCGTGCCATAGGTTCGCCACCACTGGTCTAGTTTAATGAAGAGAAGGACGAGGGGGGACAGGATAGCAGTGTTCCAGTATCTCAGGGGCTGCCCCAAAGAAGAGGGAGTCAAGCTATTCTCCAAAGCGCCTGAAGGCAGGACAAGAAGCAATGGATGGAAACCAATCAAGGAGAGAAGCAACCTAGAACTAAGGAGAAACTTCCTGACAGTTAGAACAATTAACCAGTGGAACAACCTGCCTCCAGAAGCGGTGAATGCTCCAACACTGGAAGTTTTAAAGAAGAGACTGGACAGCCATTTGTCTGAAATGATATAGGGTTTCCTGCCTGAGCAGGGGGTTGGACTAGATGACCTCCAAGGTCCCTTCCAACTTTATTATTATTATTATTATTATTATTATTAATATTATTAATATTATTATTATTATTATATGTTATAAGAGTTTCCATATTCTTGTTTGTTTGTTTGTTTAAATCAGATCCTAGAGGATTATTTCATGATGGAGGAGGACATAGGGGAAGAAACTCTGGTTGACAAAGCAACTGAACAGGATGAAATTGATCTCTATATTAACTTAACATTCACTTCAGGTAAAATATACTGGAACAGCAAATCCTATCCTCTCTGGTTGGAGCAGAGAGCTTGTAATGACATAGTAGCAGGACACGAGTAAACCAAAGCTATCGTAATTGAATTCTTTTTTTCTTTAAAAGAATACAAATAAAGGATAAATAAGAGAGAAATATAAAGACATTCTTTAAAAGGTGCAGATAATTATCCCTATGGAAAATGAGGATGAACATACTTGAACAATAAACAATACAAATTGCTACTTTGCTACTTCGACAACTAAAGGGGGGGTCTAGTAACATCCACCAAATCCTGAATTTTGTTAGTAGAGTTGCAAGGATCTGTCTTTTCTTCTGTCGAACTTGGGTCCTGTAAATATCCCAGTTTAGAATGAAACTCTAACATTATTACATTCTTAGTACAACGTCAATGTCTGGAAGGGAAAGTCGTATTCCCACAAAGATATAACTGCATCTAGTCCTCAATTTAACTCAAATTACAGTGACTCCCGGCGTAGTGGTAACGCCAACGGGAACCCCCCCCTGGGGGTGTGTGGCTAGGGTGGGTGTGGCCTACTGGGTGGGCATGGCCAGCTCTATATCGTTTGCGTCAAGGGTGCCTTTGGGGGCCTGGGCAGGAGTGGGACAGATCTGAGGGTCTCTGGCAGAAGGGGGGGAAACCGGGGCAAGCGCCAAGGCATGGTCCATTTCTTCATTCCTCACAAAGGGTGACCCCTCCCCAGCATGCACCCAGGGGGCGGGGCCAACGTGGCAGGGGCTGGTTCCTCGCTGTTTCCGGACGGCCTTGTGGAGCTAAGACCGAATGCGTTTCAGCATAGATGGCCACCACAAAATTGTACATTGGCTCCCGACCGGCCTGGGCCAGGGCCAAGACAGTGGGGCCGTTCCCTCACTGTTTCCAGGATGGCTTCGCGCGCCACATCTGGCCCCCGGGCCTTGTATTTGACATGTCTGACCTAGATGTTCATTCTCTTGGTTTGCAAGCCTACCCTGAAGACAGTAAGGCAAAGGCCTTGACAACGGAATCTCAGAAGGTGGCTGTGGTTGACCCCAGGGAAGGGGAGATGGTCGATGCTGAAGGAGAACAGGAGACCAGAACTTCAGATGAGGAACCGATGGTAGAAGATGGAAAAGAAGACGAAAGCCTTCCCGAAGAGTCTCAACCCCAGTTTGCTTCTGGCACCATGGAGGCCGAAGAGGAAGCCATGACTGACCATGGAGAGGTGCCTGCAAGTAAGAATGCAGGAGAACTGCATGACTTGGAAGATCCAGCTGTTATGAGTGTTGTACGAGGTCAGCGTTTGCTGGAGGTGAGGAGGAACCTGGGAAACTTCCTTTGGTAGGTGTTCTCAAGATGGAGATGAGCTGCAGGATTGCAAGAATGGGTGGTAGACCAGCTGGCTATGAAAGAAGGGAAGACATCTCCCCCAATCCATTGAAAGGGCACTAGATTGAAGTTGCTTCTCTAACATCGCAGACTCTAAAGCTGATCTAAGCTATGGGAGAGGACCTCAGGTTTTGATTCCTCTTTCATCTAGATCAGGGCTTTTCAACCAGTGGTACGGGTACCACCTGTGGTACATTGGCACCTGGCAGGTGGTACGCGACCATCCTAGAAAAGTGGTAGTGGGGGAAGGGAATGAGCTGAACCAGTGGCAGCACCGCACAACCCTGAGCGAGAGATGGCTGGAGCTGCAGAGCTGTTAGGGCTCAGTGGAAGCGCTAGGATCAGTGCCGCTTTCCAGCTGATCAGCGCTTCTTCAGGGCTGTCAGGGCTCAGTGGAAGCGCCAGGATCAGCACCAGGCTCCAGCTGGAGCTCAGCGCTGATCCTGGCTCTTCTGCTGAGCCCAGAAGAAGCACCAATCAGCTGGAATGTTGCAGCATCTCCAGGTCTTGTGATTTACATTCAGATGCTTGGCAACTGATTCAGATTTATGATGGTCACAGTGTCCCAGGGTCATGTGAACTGACCAAAACCTGCTGCAACCACCCAGCAGACGAGGGGAATAAAAACCAAACACCCCTGCTGCCAATACTCAACAGAAATGCTCACAACAATGAAAACTTCGGACAGGAGGAAGAGCGCCGCTGGGTGGGCAGGCAGGTGTCTTGCTCGGCTGTGGCTTGAGGGGGGCACTTTTTCAGTGCCGTTGTAACTTCGAACAGTCACTAAGCAAACTGTTGCAAGTCAAGGACTACCTATACTTTATCACTTTTTTCCTTTTTTTTTGATCAAGTTTTTGACACCTTGTTAGGCGACTGGTGGTACTCGGATGTCGCCATATCCTAAAAGTGGTACAATGGGTGAAATGGTTGAAAAGCCCTGATCTAGATCCCATCTTCTCTCAGTGGTATGCCCAGGGACCTCCATGTGAAGTAGATTAAGTGAAGAGAAGGTGGCCAGGCTGTAAACCACTGAGTAAAGTTTTATTCTCTTGGTCCACATTGATCTAGTAGTGAAGGCACCAGGCTAGAATTTAGGAGTTTGTGAATTCTAGTCCAGCTTTAAGCACGAAAGCCAGCTGGGTGACTTTGGGGCCAGCCACAATGTCTCAGCCCAATTTACTCTATAGGGTTGTTGTAGAGGAGAAAATAGGAAGAGGAAGGACCTTATGTATATTTGTCACCCTGTGTTCTTTGTACACAAGATAAAATAAAGGTGAGGTAGATGTTAAATAAATATATCCATTACGATTCTGACTTCAAATTATAATTTTGTAATTGACAAAAGGGGGATTACATCTATAGAAAAAAAATTCCCATGCTTTGATCTTAAATGTATAGCAAAAAAATAAAATCTATAACTGATATTTTGTGATGCTGATAATGGCCCCGAAAAATAAAATTAGTCGCGGAAGTGCTAATTCTGTATTTGGGATATCGCGTATCTTCTTAGTCACATTTTTTTTTAATCCCTTCTTTTTTTCTCTCTCTCTCTTGGCAGAAAGAAGATTCTGCTGTTCTCGATAGCAAAGTGGCCAGCCATTTTTCAGAATTTTCTCCTGGTTACTTGGTAAGACGGTTTAATTTCCTGCCCCCCTTCCCCTTCCGATAAATGTGTATTAATGGCAGAAATAAAAAAGGGGAGGAGGCAGGGGTTAGGCAGGATTTTACAGGAAGGGGCTGCTTTGGAACGGATCCATCTGGGAAAACATCAGCTGTGAACCAAGTTAAAATTAAAACATTGCAAATTTTACAAGGCGGAGGGAGCACCGTCGTGTTACCAGCCACCCCCAGGATCGCCTGTTGCTCTTTGACCCCCATGCCAATCGTCAGAGCCAGGTTTTAATATCAGTAGTCCTTGACTTACGGCCATAATTGAGCCTGACCTTTCTGTTGCCAAGTGAAACATTTGTTAAGTGAGTTGTGCTCCGTTTTACGTTTCTTGCCAAGGCTGTTAATCACTGCACTTAAGTTAGTAACACGGTTAAGTGTTACTGGCCCAAGGTCACCCAGACAGCTTTCGTGAGTAAGGTGGAACTAGAACTTGCCCCCTTCTGCTTCCTAGCCTTAACCATTAGACCAAACTACCTATAAGGAGCCACCTCACTTTACATCTTAAGAATACAGAACTCTTGGAATATCTCTTCCAACAGGCATCTTTATTAAGAGAAAATGATTGTAGGCATGCTAGACAGGATCTGAGGAACTCTCTCCCACCCTTCAATGTTTTAAGTGTTTTCAAGCAGCCCCCACCCCACCCCACAGTTCTTCCGGGCAACGATCCTCCTCCTCTCTTTTCCCAGACTCCAGGCGCTGCCTTGTTCCCCCCCTTTTCCCTTACTGCCAGCCAAAGGGAGACTTCAGAGAGTAGTAGATGAAAGGTGATGGCCATATTGTTTTGGTGAGAATCCACATTCAGTCCCTTTGAAGTTTTAATGAAGGAGAGCCATAAAACCCCTTTGCTCATCCCCCTTCCCCTTCGTCGTATGACAGAATCCAGAGAGGGCAGAAATGGGGTTTTCCATAGTCGATAACTAGAAATGAAATATAATTGGATTCTGACACTGCCTCTCTAAATGGGTAACAAATGGGCCTTGAATGCTTTCGGTAGAAAACTAGGCGTCTTTAACCTTACGAATTGCCCGCAGATATTTTGTCGCTTTTCTCATTTTTGCATCTGTTTTTCCCCCCTCCTGTTCAGCCCCATTCAAAGTGTATGTGGAGGACTCCGACTCTGAGGAGGAGCCCGTCGTTATCTATGATGCAGGTAACCCTTTTTCTCTGAAAGCAAAACGGTTGGGCTTAGGCCTGGCTTCACCATCTATCCAGCTTGATTAAGCTCAGCTACATGAATGACCCTGAGCAGAGTGGGCTGCGTGGATCAAACACGGAGCCATGAGGCAGGGTTTTCAGACTCTGGCGGCTGGATTCATCCTGTATGGCTAGTGCCAAAAACAAAGCACCTATAGTCATGTCTGAACCCAGGCTGTTGTGGCTTGAAGGAGCCTAGAAGTATTTGAAGCTGCTCAGATTTTAGGGGATCGATCTTTTATTGTCAGAATGAGAGCATCCTGGTGTGGATATGGAGGACCAAAGAATAACAGAAGAAAAGGAGAAGAGAGGAGAGGAGAGGAGGAGAGGAGAGGAGAGGAGAGGAGAGGAGAGGAAGGAAGGAAGGAAGGAAGGAAGGAAGGAAGGAAGGAAGGAAGGAAGGAAGGAAGGAAGGAGAGACAAGGGAGAGAAGAGAGAAGGAAAAGGAAGGAAGGAAGGAGAGAGAAGGGAGAGAAGAGAGAAGGAAAAGGAAAGGAAGGAAGGAAGGAAGGAAGGAAGGAAGGAAGGAAGGAAGGAAGGAGAGACAAGGGAGAGAAGAGAGAAGGAAAAGAAAGGAAGGAAGGAAGGATTTCAGAGAGGAAATAGCAAGAGATGATATTGGGCCCATTTGCCTTAATTAAACAGAATTCTGGATGAATCAGTTCAAAAATGGCTTTTTGGTAGCCTATTTTTTTTATCTTCTGTAGTTCTTCACCCCTCTGCCACTGGAGGACACTCCAGTTTATATTTTACTGCTAACACTATTTCCTCTTATTACTTTAAAATCAAGATGATTGATAACTTGGACCTAAAAGGGAAGGGCCAGGGTCGGCTTCTTCCTCTTTCATCCTCACTTCCAACTGAAACGGGGTTGAAACGAGGAAGGTTGAGGTCTGACAATCCGCTTCGGAGCAGAAGCCAAATACTTACCCCTAAGTGGAGTAATACAGGTTTTTAATCACGGTGAGTGAACTGCACCGCATTCGCATCTCCCCGGGAGGTGTCCAGAAGACGTGGTCAAAAGAAGTCAAGACGCTCAACGGTGCAACTGAAGCTTGGCCTGATTTTTAGCTGCATCGTGACAGTGCTTTGATTTTGACTCTCTTGCCGCCGCCTGTCAACGCCCCCATCTCCATAACCCCAGTGAATTGCAATTCGGGGTTGACCCCCACTTCTTGTCCTTCAGACTCTAGAAAGGGTGTCTCGGTCCCGTGCCAATCTAGACTTCCTAACTTCACCGGTGCGGACCAGCTTCCTTGATTCCCCTGACGTGGACTGCTCGGCTTTCTGCGGGAGGACTCTGAGTCCCACTCCCCAGCGTTTCATGCGTCAAGTAAGGGAAATCTTTTGAATTCCAGATTCCATGAACTTTCCGATTCTGCCACAGCTCGGCGCTGTAAAAGGAAGCTTGTTTTGCAGCAGTTTTTGAATAATAAAACCGTTTGACTTGAGTGGGTGCCGAGA
This sequence comes from Protobothrops mucrosquamatus, assembly GCF_001527695.2. Lineage (NCBI taxonomy): Eukaryota > Metazoa > Chordata > Lepidosauria > Squamata > Viperidae > Protobothrops > Protobothrops mucrosquamatus. Next base: position 9,094 of record NW_015387953.1, on the reverse strand, counting down.
TCTCCCAAGAGTTTGGGATTCTGGTTTTAATGTGTGTTTTATATATCAGGGCTTTTCAACCTTTTCACCCATTGTGCCACTTTTAGGATATGGCAATATCCGAGTACCACCAGTCGCCTAGCAAGGTGTCAAAAACATGATGACCCCCCCCCAAAAAAGGAAAAAAGTGATAAAGTACAGGTAGTCCTTGACTTACAATAGTTTGCTTAGTGACTGTTCAAAGTTACAATGGCACTGAAAAAGTGACCCCCAGCCGAGCAAGACACCTGCCTGCCCACCCGGTGGCGCTCTTCCTCCTGAGGTTTTCATTGTTGTGAGCATTTCTGTTGAGGATTGACAGCGGGGCTGGGGTGGGGGGGTGTTTGGTTTTTATTCCCCCCGTCTACTGGGTGGTTGCAGCAGGTTTTGGTCACTTCACATGACCCTGGGACACTGTGACCGTCATAAATATGAATCAGTTGCCAAGCATCTGAATGTAAATCACAAGACCCTGGAGATGCTGCAACATTCCAGCTGATCGGCGCTTCTTCTGGGCTCAGCAGAAGCACCAGGATTAGCGCCAAGCTCCAGCTGGAGCCTGGCACTGATCCTGGCGCTTCCGCTGAGCCCTGACAGCCCCAAAGAAGTGCTGATCCTGGCGCTTCTGCTGAGCCCTGACAGCCCTGCAGCTCCAGCCATCTCTCGCTCAGGCTTGTGCGGTGCTGCCACCAGTTCAGCTCATTCCCCTCCCCCGCTACCACTTTTCTAGAATGGTAACGTACCACCTGCCAGGTGCCAATGTACCACAGGTGGTACCTGTACCACTGGTTGAAAAGCCCTGTTATATATGGTCAAGTTGTATGTTTGTACTTCTCAATTTTGATGAATTTTTTCACGGCCCAGTCCTCTTCCTGCCTTGCAGGAATCTCCCGTGATGTCGCCTTCCATAAGACTGCCGTATCCGTTCACTCCACCTCGCAGGATACGTCGTCCGTTTGGCCTTAGCCAGGTGAGGTGCTCTGCGATTTGAATATTGTACCTCTGGGACGGAGTTGCTCAACCTTGGCAACCTGGAGGTGTGTGGACCTCAGCTCCCAGAATTCCCCAGCCACATGACCCATTCGTTTTAGGATCGCCATGAGTGATGAGTGTGATGGGTAAAGCTCCATTACAGTGGTTACCTGTATTCAGGTAGAATAGGGGTTTCTGTTATTCTGGTTTGGAGAAGCAGCCAAAGATGCCATTAACCAGGTCGTCTTTGTTAAATAAGCAATGTATACAAAAGGTTTGATTGGATTCCATCTCAAAGACCTTGAAAGAGATTTCCAACTGCTGAAGGCTCAGTGACACCCTCGGATCTTTCTCCTGCTGCATCTGATCTTCTTGCGCCATATCCGTTATCGGACGTTGGCGATCATGTTGGCGATCATGTTTTTATCAGCAGCCGCACGAAAAAGTGCTGCTGAGTTTTGTCCGAACCAGTCCCTTAGATTTTGAAGCCACGATGTTCTTCTTCTGCCTGGACCTCGTTTGCCTTCAATCTTTCCCTGGAGGATTAAATGGAGTATGCCGTATTTTTCTGGGTGCCGCGTCACATGTCTGAAATATTCTAATTTTTGTTTATTAATTGTTTTGATGATTTCCCTTGGCTTTCCCAGGTGGCTTATCACCTCCTCATTTCTGATCTTGTCAACCCAGCTTATACGTAACAGCCGCCTGTAAATCCACATTTCAAATGTTTCTAGTCCAGGGGTAGGCAAGCTTGGCTCTTTTATGACTCGTGGACTTCAACTCCCAGAATTCCTGAGCCAGCTCATGCTGGCTCAGGAATTCTGGGAGTTGAAGTCCACGAGTCATAAAAGAGCCAAGCTTGCCTACCCCTGTTCTAGTCTCTTCAGGTGGCCTTCTGTCAGAGACCAACTGATGGAGAACAAAATGGCCAGAGCGGTTGGGGTCTAATCCTCCATGTGTTCCCTCTTCAGATGTCAGGATATGCCTCTCCACCTCCCTTCCAACCATTGTTTTCCAACGCCANCAGAAAAGAAGACAGCTTGAACCCAGGACATTTATAGGGTCAAATCTTACTTTGAGATTGTAATAATGTAAGAATCATGTTGCAGTTACAGACCTTCCCTTTCAGCATAAGGGTGTTTCTATATTGACGTAGATCAGGAGTTAAATTGAGTTTAATGTCACTGAGGGCCGCATCACCATTGCGGTTGCCCTTGGGGGGGGCTGGGGGTGTGTGGCCAGGGTGGGTGTGGCCTACTGGGTGGGCGTGGATGGAGTGGGTGTGGCCTACTGGGTGGGCATGGCCAGCTCTACATCGTTCGCGTCAAGGGTGCCTATGGGGGCCTGGGCAGGAGTGGGACAGATCTGAGGGTCTCTGGTAGAAGGGGGGGGACCGGGGCAAGCGCCAGGGCATGGTCCATTTCTTCATTCCTCACAAAGGGTGACCCCTCCCCAGCATGCACCCAGGGGGCGGGGCCGACACAGCAGGGGCTGGTTCCTCACTGTTTCTAGACGGCCTTGTGGAGCTAAGACTGAATGCGTTTCAGCATAGATGGCCACCACAAAATTGTACATTGGCTCCCGACCGGCGTGGGCCAGGGCCAAGACAGCGGGGGCCGTTCCCTCACTGTTTCCAGGATGGCTTCGCGGGCCACATGAAACCACTTCGCGGGCCGCATCCGGCCCCCGGGCCTTGTGTTTGACATGTCTGACCTAGATGTTCATTCTCTTGGTTTGCAAGCCTACCCTGAAGACAGTAAGGCAAAGGCCTTGACAACGGAATCTCAGAAGGTGGCTGTGGTTGACCCCAGGGAAGGGGAGATGGTCGATGCTGAAGGAGAACAGGAGACCAGAACTTCAGATGAGGAACCGATGGTAGAAGATGGAAAAGAAGACGAAAGCCTTCCCGAAGAGTCTCAACCCCAGTTTGCTTCTGGCACCATGGAGGCCGAAGAGGAAGCCATGACTGACCATGGAGAGGTGCCTGCAACTAAGAATGCAGGAGAACTGCATGACTTGGAAGATCCAGCTGTTATGAGTGCTGTACGAGGTCAGCGTTTGCTGGAGGTGAGGAGGAACCTGGGAAACTTCCTTTGGTAGGTGTTCTCAAGATGGAGATGAGCTGCAGGATTGCAAGAATGGGTGGTAGACCAGCTGGCTATGAAAGAAGGGAAGACATCTCCCCCAATCCATTGAAAGGGCACTAGATTGAAGTTGCTTCTCTAACATCACAGACTCTAAAGCTGATCTAAGCTATGGGAGAGGACCTCAGGTTTTGATTCCTCTTTCATCTAGATCAGGGCTTTTCAACCAGTGGTACGGGTACCACCTGTGGTACATTGGCACCTGGCAGGTGGTACGCGACCATCCTAGAAAAGTGGTAGTAGGGGAAGGGAATGAGCTGAACCAGTGGCAGCACCGCACAACCCTGAGCGAGAGACGGCTGGAGCTGCAGGGCTGTCAGGGCTCAGCGGAAGCGCCAGGATCAGTGCCGCTTTCCAGCTGATCAGCGCTTCTTCAGGGCTGTCAAGGCTCAGTGGAAGTGCCAGGATCAGCACCAGGCTCCAGCTGGAGCTCAGCGCTGATCCTGGCTCTTCTGCTGAGCCCAGAAGAAGCACCAATCAGCTGGAATGTTGCAGCATCTCCAGGTCTTGTGATTTACATTCAGATGCTTGGCAACTGATTCAGATTTATGATGGTCACAGTGTCCCAGGGTCATGTGAACTGACCAAAACCTGCTGCAACCACCCAGCAGACGAGGGGAATAAAAACCAAACACCCACCCACCCCACCCCTGCTGCCAATACTCAACAGAAATGTTCACAATGAAAACTTCGGACAGGAGGAAGAGCGCCGCTGGGTGGGCAGGCAGGTGTCTTGCTCGGCTGTGGCTTGAGGGGGGCACTTTTTCAGTGCCGTTGTAACTTCGAACAGTCACTAAGCAAACTGTTGCAAGTCAAGGACTACCTATACTTTATCACTTTTTTCCCTTTTTTTTTGATCAAGTTTTTGACACCTTGCTAGGCGACTGGTGGTACTCGGATGTCGCCATATCCTAAAAGTGGTACAATGGGTGAAATGGTTGAAAAGCCCTGATCTAGATCCCATCTTCTCTCAGTGGTATGCCCAGGGACCTCCATGTGAAGTAGATTAAGTGAAGAGAAGGTGGCCAGGCTGTAAACCACTGAGTAAAGTTTTATTCTCTTGGTCCACATTGATCTAGTAGTGAAGGCACCAGGCTAGAATTTAGGAGTTTGTGAATTCTAGTCCAGCTTTAAGCACGAAAGCCAGCTGGGTGACTTTGGGGCCAGCCACAATGTCTCAGCCCAATTTACTCTATAGGGTTGTTGTAGAGGAGAAAATAGGAAGAGGAAGGACCTTATGTATATTTGTCACCCTGGCTTCTTTGTAAACAAAATAAAATAAAGGTGAGGTAGATGTTAAATAAATATATCCATTACGATTCTGACTTCAAATTATAATTTTGTAATTGACAAAAGGGGGATTACATCTATAGAAAAAAAATTCCCATGCTTTGATCTTAAATGTATAGCAAAAAAATAAAATCTATAACTGATATTTTGTGATGCTGATAATGCCCCCGAAAAATAAAATTAGTCGCGGAAGTGCTAATTCTGTATTTGGGATATCGCGTATCTTCTTAGTCACATTTTTTTTTTAATCCCTTCTTTTTTTCTCTCTCTCTCTTGGCAGAAAGAAGATTCTGCTGTTCTTGATAGCAAAGTGGCCAGCCATTTTTCAGAATTTTCTCCTGGTTACTTGGTAAGACGGTTTAATTTCCTGCCCCCATTCCCCTTCCGATAAATGTGTATTAATGGCAGAAATAAAAAAGGGGAGGAGGCAGGGGTTAGGCAGGATTTTACAGGAAGGGGCTGCTTTGGAACGGATCCATCTGGGAAAACATCAGCTGTGAACCAAATTAAAATTAAAACATTGCAAATTTTACAAGGCGGAGGGAGCACCCTCGTGTTACCAGCCACCCCCAGGATCGCCTGTTGCTCTTTGACCCCCATGCCAATCGTCAGAGCCAGGTTTTAATATCAGTAGTCCTTGACTTACGGCCATAATTGAGCCTGACCTTTCTGTTGCCAAGTGAAACATTTGTTAAGTGAGTTGTGCTCCGTTTTACAACGTTTCTTGCCAAGGCTGTTAATCACTGCACTTAAGTTAGTAACACGGTTAAGTGTTACTGGCCCAAGGTCACCCAGACAGCTTTTGTGAGTAAGGTGGAACTAGAACTTGCCCCTTCTGCTTTCTAGCCTTAACCATTAGACCAAACTGCCTATAAAGACCCACCTCACTTTACATCTTAAGAATACAGAACTCTTGGAATATCTTTTCCAACAGGCATCTTTATTAAGAGAAAATGATTGTAGGCGTGCTAGACAGGATCTGAGGAATTCTCTCCCACCCTTCAATGTTTTAAGTGTTTTCAAGCAGCCCCCCCCCACCCCACAGTTCTTCCGGGCGACGATCATCCTCCTCTTTTCCCAGACTCCAGGTGCTGCCTTGTCCCCCCCCCCCCTTTTCCCTTACTGCCGGCCAAAGGGAGACTTCAGAGGAGTAGATGAAAGCTGATGGGCCCTATTGTTATGATCAGTCCTTTTGGTGCGATCCACATTCAGTCCTTTTGAAGTTTTAATGAAGGAAGGGAGAGCCATAAAACCCCTTTGCTCATCCCCCTTCCCCTTCGTCGTATGACAGAATCCAGAGAGGGCAGAAATGGGGTTTTCCATAGTCGATAACTAGAAATGAAATATAATTGGATTCTGACACTGCCTCTCTAACTGGGTAACAAATGGGCCATAGAAGCAACCTTGAATGCTTTCGGTAGAAAACTAGGCGTCTTTAACCTTACGAATTGCCCGCAGACATTTTGTCCCTTTTCTCATTTTTGCATCTGTTTTTTTCCCCCTCCTGTTCAGCCCCATTCAAAGTGTATGTGGAGGACTCCAACTCTGAGGAGGAGCCCGTCGTTATCTATGATGCAGGTAACTCTTTTTTTCTGAAAGCAAAACGGTTGGGCTTAGGGCTGGCTTCACCATCTATCCAGCTTGGTTAAGCTCAGCTACATGAATGACCCTGAGCAGGGTGGGCTGCGTGGATCAAACACGGAGCCCTGAGGCAGGGTTTCCAGACTCTGGCGGCTGGATTCACCCAGTATGGCTAGTGCCAAAAACAAAGCACATATAGTCATGTGTGAACCCAGGCTGCCTTGGCTTGAAGGAGCCTAGAAGTATTTGAATCTGCTCAGATGTTAGGGGATGGATCTTTTATTGTCAGAATGAGAACATCCTGGTGTGGATATGGAGGACCAAAGAATAACAGAAGAAAAGGAGAAGAGAGGAGAGGAGAGGAGAGGAGAGGAGAGGAGAGGAGAGGAAGGAAGGAAGGAAGGAAGGAAGGAAGGAAGGAAGGAAGGAAGGAAGGAAGGAAGGAAGGAAGGAAGGAGAGACAAGGGAGAGAAGAGAGAAGGAAAAGGAAGGAAGGAAGGAAGGAAGGAAGGAAGGAAGGAAGGAAGGAAGGAAGGAGAGACAAAGGAGAGAAGAGAGAAGGAAAAGGAAGGAAGGAAGGAAGGAAAGGAAGGAAGGAAGGAAGGAAGGAGAGACAAGGGAGAGAAGAGAGAAGGAAAAGGAAGGAAGGAAGGAAGGAAGGAAGGAAGGAAGGAAGGAAGGAAGGAAGGAAGGAAGGATGGATGGATTTCAGAGAGGAAATAGCAAGAGATGATATTGGGCCCAAAATAGCAAGAGATGATATTGGGCCCAAAATTCTGGATGAATCAGTTCAAAAATGCCTTTTTGGTAGCCTATTTTTTTTATCTTCTGTAGTTCTTCACCCTTCTGCCACTGGAGGACACTCCAGTTTATATTTTACTGCTAACACTATTTCCTCTTATTACTTTAAAATCAAGATGATTGATAACTTGGACCTAAAAGGGAAGGGCCAGGGTCGGCTTCTTCCTCTTTCATCCTCCGAGAAGTGATTGCACTTCCAACTGAAACGGGGTTGAAACGAGGAAGGTTGAGGTCTGACAATCCGCTTCGGAGCAGAAGCCCCTAAGTAGCAGAAGCCCCTACTTACCCCTAAGTGCAGTAATACAGGTTTTTAATCACAGTGAGTGAACTGCACCGCATTCGCATCTCCCCGGGAGGTGTCCAGAAGACGTCAAAAGAAGTCAAGACGCTCAACGGTGCAACTGAAGCTTGGCCTGATTTTTAGCTGCATCGTGACAGTGCTTTGATTTTGACTCTCTTGCCGCCGCCTGTCAACGCCCCCATCTCCATAACCCCAGTGAATTGCAATTCGGGGTTGACCCCCACTTCTTGTCCTTCAGACTCTAGAAAGGGTGTCTCGGTCCCGTGCCAATCTAGACTTCCTAACTTCACCGGTGCGGACCAGCTTCCTCGATTCCCCTGACGTGGACTGCTCGGCTTTCTGCGGGAGGACTCTGAGTCCCACTCCCCAGCGTTTCATGCGTCAAGTAAGGGAAATCTTTTGAATTCCAGATTCCATGAACTTTCCGATTCTGTCACAGCTCGGCGCTGTAAAAGGAAGCTTGTTTTGCAGCAGTTTTTGAATAATAAAACCGTTTGACTTGAGTGGGTGCCGAGATCTCCCAAGAGTTTGGGATTCTGGTTTTAATGTGCGTTTTATAATATATATGGTCAAGTTGTATGTTTGTACTTCTCAATTTTGATGAATTTTTTCACGGCCCAGTCCTCTTCCTGCCTTGCAGGAATCTCCCGTGATGTCGCCTTCCATAAGACTGCCGTATCCGTTCACTCCACCTCGCAGGATACGTCGTCCGTTTGGCCTTAGCCAGGTGAGGTGCTCTGCGATTTGAATATTGTACCTCTGGGACGGAGTTGCTCAACCTTGGCAACCTGGAGGAGTGTGGACCTCAGCTCCCAGAATTCCCCAGCCACATGACCCATTCGTTTTAGGACCGCCATGAGTGATGAGTGTGATGGGTAAAGCTCCATTACAGTGGTTACCTGTATTCAGGTAGAATAGGGGTTTCCATTATTCTGGTTTGGAGAAGCAGCCAAAGATGCCATTAACCAGGTCGTCTTTGTTAAGTAAGCGGTGTATACAAAAGGTTTGATTGGATTCCATCTCAAAGACCTTGAAAGAGATTTCCAACTGCTGAAGGCTCAGTGACACCCTCGGATCTTTCTCCTGCTGCATCTGATCTTCTTGTGCCATATCCGTTATCGGACGTTGGCGATCATGTTTTTATCAGCAGCCGCACGAAAAAGTGCTCCTGAGTTTTGTCCAAACCAGTCCCTTAGATTTTGAAGCCACGATGTTCTTCTTCTGCCTGGACCTCGTTTGCCTTCCATCTTTCCCTGGAGGATTAAATGGAGTATGCCGTATTTTTCTGGGTGCCGTGTCACATGTCCGAAATATTCTAATTTTTGTTTATTAATTGTTTTGATGATTTCCCTTGGCTTTCCCAGGTGGCTTATCACCTCCTCATTTCTGATCTTGTCAACCCAGCTTATATGTAACAGCCGCCCGTAAATCCACATTTCAAATGCTTCTAGTACATGGGTAGGCAAGCTTGGCTCTTTTATGACTCGTGTACTTCAACTCCCAGAATTCCTGAGCCAGCCATGCTGAGGGGAAAGGGAGAGGTTTCCAAGCTGAGCCATGCTGGCTCAGGAATTCTGGGAGTTGAAGTCCACGAGTCATAAAAGAGCCAAGGTTGCCTACCTCTGGTCTAGGAGACTCACCGCTTAGAACAGGAGGACTTAGGACAGGGGTAGGCAATCTTGGCCCCTTCATGACTCGTGTACTTCAACTCCCAGAATTCCTGAGCCAGCCACGCTGAGGGGAAAGGGAGAGGTTTCCAAGCTGAGCCATGCTGGCTCAGGAATTCTAGGAGTTGAAGTCCACGAGTCATAAAAGAGCCAAGCTTGCCTACCCCTGTTCTAGTCTCTTCAGGTGGCCTTCTGTCAGAGACCAACTGATGGAGAACAAAATGGCCAGAGCGGTTGGGGTCTAATCCTCCATGTGTTCCCTCTTCAGATGTCAGGATATGCCTCTCCACCTCCCTTCCAACCATTGTTTTCCAACGCCA
>NW_015387952.1:120406-124320 GCF_001527695.2 Protobothrops mucrosquamatus | reverse complement strand
CAAGCACACAATTATGCTCTCCGCTGATCTGACTAATTTCTGTGTCTCTGGGGGGAACTGCTGGGGCTGATAAACAGCACTCTGTTTTCCCTCCTCCACATTTGCTAACAGGAAAAAAAAAGAAATTAAAAGATCTGGCGTCTATTTTTAACCCTCCAACGCCCACGCTATGGTGTGCCTTCTGCTGAAGAATACAAGCAAGTTACCTTCTCTGCCCTCTCTTGGGAACCTGCCAGTCTCCCAGCTACAGCTGGCACGGTCTTCTGATTCCCAGGAGAACTGCAAGCAAAGTGGAACAGGATGGGTGGTGAAGGTAGAGCTGCAGCCAGATAGGAGTATCCCATTATCCCAAGTCTTTGGAGCCTCAGCACTGTTCCACATAAGAGCTCCCGCATTTTCCTCAAGGATATTTAAAGCATCACTTTGGTCATGTTCACTCGCTTAACTTGGTTATGGAATTGACTGGCTTTGAGGGTTCACTGATTACACTTATTGCTCTAGGTCAGGGGTAGGCAACCTTGGCTCTTTTATGACTCGTGGACTTCAACTCCCAGAATTCCTGAGCCAGCATGGCTCAGCTTGGAAACCTCTCCCTTTCTCCTTAGCATGGCTGGTTCAGGAATTCTGGGAGTTGAAGTCCACGAGTCATAAAAGAACCAAGGTTGCCTACCCCTGCTCTAGGTTTGTAAATACACAAAAATTTACCAAGGGTTAAAATAACCAAATTCAGTATCTTTGCAAGAATGCAACTGCTAGGATTGTAAGTGACCTGCTTCTATCACCAGGCAAGAAAATGGGGACTCTCTGAGCAGCACTGGATTCCCAAGTCTATTTACCATTTCAGTTTCTCAGTGAAACGGGCAGAAGGGAACAGGAGGGAGAGCTGCAACCAAGGCAGTGGTCAGATAAAAGAAATCTGGGTCCAGGAAAGAAATGTTAACTTGAGAAAACCCCTCAGACATGACTGTCTCTAGTCCTCATGAAGATAAAAAGAGGGAGAGGGGAAGCCCATTCAGACTTACACGATTCTGTTTCCATAAACTTATAATAAAAATAGTATTAGCTTGCGTGTCTTTGGTTTCTAAGTTTAGTCTACCTTGGAGGGCCGACACTCAGCCAAGGTAGCCCTGCCGTTAGGCAGAAGAAGGCAGCACCTAAGGTGGCAGATGCCCAAGAGTAGAGATAGCTTCCCTGTATCCCAAGCCCACTTGTGGACCTCAGCTGCAGTGGGTAAAGCTGCTGCTCACTGCACCGAGATCCACACCAGGACTCCTCTCCCGTTTTTGGACAAGGATGCCATCTTCTCCTTTGCCTTAACTGATGACAACATGTCTGGGGCTGGCTCTGCTGCCTTTCCAACATCCTTGCCAGAACTTTCTTGAAAAGTATCCCACATGCCGGGAGCTTCTATGGATGTCAATGGGACTTGAGTCAGGGGAGGGGAGGAATGCTAGGGATGGGGGGGGGGCTTCCAATAAACTCTGAGGAATGCTGCCTAATTTATGCTTAAATATCTGGTTTATTTTAATCTGACACTGAGAAGGAAAGCATGCTGTAAAACCAGCTGATATTTTTTTTTATGATGCTATAATCTGTAGATCCTGTGCCACTCATGGAAATGTGAGCGTGTTATCCAAGTTAACCCTTAATTTTGAAGGTTTTTAAAGGTTTTAAAGAGGTAACTGGGTTAAAAAGAGTGGTATTTGTTGGGACCACAAGTCTTTTTCTTCCCGTTAATGTTAAACTTTACTGGCAGGGAAATGCCATAAAGCTCATGACAATGAACAGTCCCTGGAATGCTCTGAATTTCCAGATGACCATTTAGAGTATATTGGGATCATCTACAATTCTGCATTCTCTTCCAAAACTCTACGCAGCAAATCCAAATCAATAAATTTGAGTTCAGAATGATACTGAAATGCATTGGAAGTAATTCTGATTCCGAATCCTCGCCTGCATTCTCCACAGTGGTTCTGCCCTAACAAAGACTTTCTGCTTATGGCCAATGAAATGTAGGGATGCAATTCCTGAGTTTAGTTCAGCTAGTTGACAAGCTGATCGTAGGTTTTCTTACCAAGAAACCCCCACATTTCAAAGGAGTTGATTTTTGTTCAACCTGTGTTGGAAGCTGAAATCACAAGAAGTTTTCGTTCCTTTTACTGTGTGCATCACAAGATGTCTACAAAGCACTTAGAGGTGGCAGATCAAGGTCTCAGAGAAGTAGCTCAAATGAACTGTGCATCATTTTATCTGCAGAAAACCTTCTGCTTGAAATCTCTACAACTCAATACTTCAGCTAGTGTCCTTGGTCAACTTCTCACTATCTGAGGTGCTTGGATAGAACAGAACACATCCTTCCCAGATATAATTGGGGGGGGGGGAGACAGAGAGAAAGAAAAAAAGAGAGGCAGTAAATCTTCCCTTTGAAATAAAAGCAAAATAATCTAATCACCATTTGCTGATGGTGAAATCTCCAGACTACCCCAACCTAACCTTTTTATTATAGGCAAGAGGATTGGCCCTAGAGCCTAGATAAAACAGTCTAAAAGGACTTTCCTGGGTTGTGCTGCTGGAAGGACAATAAGCAGGAGAATGATCAGAAATATCTTATGGAAAATGTCCAGGCCAACTTGCACCCAGATGAGAGAATATTCACATCATCCAGATGATGATGGTGATGGTGATGGTGATGGTGATGGTGATGATGATGATGATGATGATGATGATAATAATAGTAGTAGTAGTAGTAGTAGTAGTAGTAGTAATAGTAGTAGTTGGATGGATGTTGGAGGTCTCCTAGTCCAACCCCTTGCTCAGGCAGGAAGCCCATAGCATTTCAGACAATCTCTTCTTAAAAACCTCCAGTGTTGGAGCATTCACAACTTCTGGAGGCAAGTTGTTCCACTGATTAATTGTTCTAACTGTCAGGAAATTTCTCCTTAGTTCTCTCCTTAATTAGTTTTCATCCATTGCTTCTTGTCCTGCCCTCAGGTGCTTTGGAACACTGCTATCATGTCACCCCTCATCCTTCTCTTCATTAAACTAGATTAAACTTCATTATACTTAGGTTATTATGCCCATCATCCATGGCTACTGACTCTGTTGGCTGGAGCTGATGAAACATTTGGAAAATGCTTTGATTTCCCATCTTCACCTAAAGCAGACATGTCCAAAGTCCGGCCCGCGGGCCATTTGCGGCCCGCGGCCCGGTTTAATCCGGCCCTCGAGCAGCCCTCCCTGCTCTATATAAATGCGGCCCTCCCACGGCCCTCCGGCAAGTCCCATGAGAGAGAGAGAGAGAGAGACAGAGACAGAGGCACTTGCACTTGCACTTCTGTCTCTCTCTCTCTCTCTCTCTCATGGGACTTGCCCCCTCGCAGGGCTCCTCATTGGCCCTGTGCCCTGTTACCCCGCCCCCAGCCACAAGCCACCATCTGCCCTGTGGTTATAAGTGTCCCGGCAGTTGGGACCCGCCCCTCCCGGAAGTCAATCAATCCTTGGCGGTTCTCCGTCCGGCCGCGGCTTTCCCCGGCCGGCTCCAGCAGTTCCGGCTGATTGCCGGCACGTGGCTGTTTCTCCCTGGCAGCCTCGGCCCCCCCAGCCCTGTTGGTGAGCGCCCGGCAGGGCGCAGCGTCGCCAGGCCTCCCCCCCTTGCACAAGGCTTCTGGCGTTCCCCCTCGCGCCTGGCTACAGCGGCTCGGGGTTTCCCGTCCCGGGCACGCCAGGCAGCGCTGCAGGGAACGGAAGGGAGGGGGGAGGGCCATGCCTGGAGCTCCGCAGGCCGGGGCGACGCCAGGAACGAGCTGAGCAGCTGCGACGGCGGCGGCGGCGGGAACAAGCTGCTCGGCGGCGGCGGCGGCAACAGCAACGGGCCGGGTGGCTGCGGCGGTAGCGGCGGCGGCGGCAGCAGTTGG
>NW_015387952.1:117103-119706 GCF_001527695.2 Protobothrops mucrosquamatus | reverse complement strand
AGAGAAGAGAGGAAAGAGAGAGGGAAAGAGAAAGAGAGAGAGAGAAAGAGAGAGAGAAAGAGAGAGAGGAAAGAGAGAAAGAGAGGAAAGAAAGAAAAAGAGGAAAGAGAAAGGGAGAGGAAAGGGAGAGAAAAGAAAGAGAAAGAAAGCAAGAGGGAGAAGAAAGAGAAAAAGAAAAGAGAAAAAAGATTGAGAAAGAGAAAGGAAAGAGAAAGAGAGAAAGGAAAGAGAAAGAGAAGAGAGGAAAGGGAGAGGAAAGAAAGAAGAGAAAGGAAAGAGAGAAAGAGGAAAGAGAAAGAAAAGAGAGGAAAGAGGAAAGAGGAAAAGAGGAAAGAGGGAGAGAAAGGAGAGGAAAGAGAAAGGAAAGAGAAAGAAAGAAAGCGAGGGGGAGAGGAAAGAGAAAAAGAGGAAAGAAAAAAGATTGAGAAAAGAGAGAGGAAAGAGAAGAGAAAGAGGAAAGAGAAATAAAGGAGAGAGGAAAGAGAGAAAGGAAAGAGAAAGGAAGGAAAGAGGAAAGAGAAGAAAAGAGGAAAGAAAGAAGAGGAAAGAGAAAGTTAGAGGAAAGAGAAAGAGAGAAAGAGGAAAGAGAAAGATAGAGAGGGGAGAGGAAAGGGAAAGGAAAGAGAGAGAGAGAAAGAGGAAAGAGAGGGAGAGGAAAGAAGCATAAAATAATTCATTTGCATTTAATTGTAATGGTTCAAAGAATGTTCGGAAAAATGTTCGGCCCTCCAGCACGTTCACTTCATCCAATCTGGCCCTCTTTGAAAAAAGTTTGGACACCCCTGACCTAAAGATTTTACACTAACTAACCATCTGCTAAGTAAAGGAAAAACAGTGGTGTCTGTTTACTGATGCTTGGATTTGTATTAACAAGGGCAGTAAGAACATACAGTATAGTATGTTACTGTGTCATACAGAAGGTTTAACATGTTGGTTAAGTCTACATGCTATCAAGCTCTTGGGCATCTACCTGAAGCCAGAACAACTATTTTCCAAACACGATTCTCACTGAATCTCTTCAGCAAGATTTCTTAGAGAATTTAGGCAACTGAATTGTTTTCCATCAAAAATATCAAGACTTCTATATCTCCTAACTAACTCTCTTCCTGTGAACTGATGAAAGCCTCCGATAACAGATAAGCTTGTCACTGATTGTTTACAAAAGCATCTCCTGAAACTTTATTAGTCTGAGAAATAACCATGACATCATAATGGCATCCTGCCTTGGCCCAAGTGCCTTCTAAATGTGTACATTCCCACTTCTAGCATTCCTTAGTCTTCATGGTACTGTTGAGAATTATGGAATTCCCAACTGGGGAAGGCTGTGCAAGAGAAGGGACCCATCTCTGTGGGCTGATTAACTTCAGAGAACCTCATCTCCATAATGTGCAGACAGGGCCTAAGGCAGTTGTTCTCATCCTGGGGTCCACGGACCCCTGGGGGAGTGCACGTTATCGTGACAGGGGGTCCACGAAGGTTTGAAGAAATGTTATGATTTAAATCTTAAGTCTTGGGGGGGGTCTGTGACCATGATTCGTGGCCACAAAATGTATTTAAAGGAGGTCCATGGTAAAGGAAAGGTTGAGAATCACTGGCCTAAGGCATTAAAAAGCGGGGTTTAACCATTATTGTCCATTCACACTTTTATTTGCATTTGGATTACTTGCCGTCAAGATCATTGTGAATTGCCTTGAGCCTTTCAAACTGGGCTGCTACTTAGTAGTACTGTTGCCCCTAAATTAGAAGGCTATATGGCTTTATCTGTCCTGGCAAATATGCTTCATAATGCTTAAGAGTCAGGACATTGATAAATGGAAGGAGCAAGATAAGAAAAAGAGATGGTCCCTAACTCGGGGGCAGGAGGGGAGTTAGGCTACAAAAATTAGGACATTTTCAGTTGTGTGCTATGCGAGAGGTGTGCACTCTTAAGAGAGTTCCAACAGACTTTAGGAGGGTGGGGGGGGAAGGGTTGTTCCTGACAACTTGTTTCCTAAACTCCATCCAACAAAGGTCTAAGTGAGCCAAGGAAAAAAAAGGGTTTCCACCCATCCCATGAGGGAGCCAATCTACAGCCAAAGCCTTTTTATCTGAACAGCAGGATGACGTTCAAATCTACAGGCTGGTTTTGCAAGAGAACCTACCGCTCAAATACCAGGGGCTATGAACAAACCACCTCCCTTCTTGGATATTGAGGGGAGTTTGCAGAGTCATGCAGATGTATTGCAAGACTCCTGGCTTAAATACTCAAGGCCGCACTTCTCGAATGTTGCAATAGGCTTCAGCCCTGCCCAGACGAGGGAAGAAAAGTATGTGCTTTTTCATATGAAATCAGAATGTACAGCACACACAGAGTTGATCTTTCTTGGATAGAGCTAGTATGATGCTATGTTGGACTGAACTTGGAAAACTAATCCGCTGTGAAACTCAAACATAACTGGATCTGTCCTTGGGCACAGTCAGGGATTACCTCAGGCAGTGGATCTTTCAACCAATCCCATCCAATTGAGCCAATGAGGAAGATCTAGGCTGCTGATGGTCGTCTTATAACTCTAAGCTTCCTCTAACAATATCCGAGAATATCTTGACGAATCTATAAGAGAATC
>NW_015387952.1:112451-115454 GCF_001527695.2 Protobothrops mucrosquamatus | reverse complement strand
ATCACTTGGGAGTCCATTTGATCAACAGCAAGAGGCCATTCAGATATGAGAACTGAGGGATGAGAGCAAAAAAGGGATCAGCCTGTCCCTGAAAATGCCACAAGCGTGAAAAATGCAATGTTGGGGGTTATTTTTTTTTTCTTTTGGACAGCTTGAACTTGGGGGAGTCCTTGCCCCATATGATGCTCACGTAATAATTCATCATCATCATCATCATCATCATCATCATCATCATCATCATCATCATCATCATCACCCGGACTCTCGGTGAGACAGGTTCCAGCAATTCAAAGCAGAGATGATGCAAAAAATCTCAGGTTTCAAGTTTCAAGGCTCATGACTCATGGCAATTACAATGAGTCAGCGGAATTTGCTCTCAACCTCACATCTGGCTCTCAAGCATCTTGCCTGGGAAGGGGGGGGGCACCTCCATTTCCACTGAAAACTAAAGATCCTGGTTTAGATATTAAGCTTTCACTCATGCAGAGAACCTTCTTGTCTAACTATAGGAAGAAAGTCATGGGGGGGGGAAGGAATCTTGTTCCTTTAGGCAATATAGAAAGATGAGTAAATGTTTGCTATTGCAGGGAGTGGGGTGGGGGTGGGGAAGAAGGTTTAAAAAGGCTTAATTTTAAAATATAAGTGTCCATAAGAGTTGGCACCCACTTGCTGGCATGTAAGCCATCAAAAATATCCATCAATGTACCTCAGAATGCAAACGGGCATTTGCTTGGTCACAGGCAGGACATAAGAGTAGTTTAGAAATACAAGATTTATACAAAATTGTTCTCCCCCACCCCACCTACCATCCTCTATGCCACAAAAGTCTAATGTGAACATTTTGGGGGGCAGACAAGGAAGTTATTTACTTGCTCTGATGGACTACCAATTTTAAGGAATTATTTTTAAGCATCGCACTGTTGAAAAACCACGTATGTGACACGCAAAAGGAAACATTAGTCTTTGGGACTGAACTCTCTAGACTGACGATCAATTAAATCATGTTTATCCTTAATCTAGTATTTTTTTTTATACCTGACCAAGTTTGCACAATCAAAGTGGAAACACCATCAATGTTTGTTCTGCGTTTTGCTCCACATTTTAATTGTGCGAGCATATAGTAGGCAGTTGCTGAATTGCAAAGTTAGAAAAGCCCCCCCCTTTTTTTCCCTCTTTCTTCCTAGCATTTTCTGCTTTTATGGATGATGTTGTGGGCTAAGAGAGAGTGACTGTGATATATAAATTAATCTGTAACGCTCCAAAATGAACTATTTATTTCTTGTCCATTCCTAAAACCAAAGAAATTACTACGTTTGTTAACAGTGAGATCACACAAATTGATTTAGTATTTTAGGAACTGCATAGTTTGAGAATCACTGTCTTGTCCTTCTCTTCCTTGGATAGAAACACTGAGCAGGGTTTGCTGTTAATGCTTCAGAAATGCTAGCCTCAAACTATATTCGCACAAACATACCCTAATGATTCAACATTAAATAAGTAGCTTATTCAGGTAGTTCTCAGCTATGACTGTTTGCTTAGTGGCCATCTGAAATTTCAGTGGTCATCTTTCCCCAGGATCATGTGACCGAACTTTGGGCGCTTGGCAAACTGGGCCACATTTACAGTCATTTGCAGCATCCCACAATTAGATCAGAGCTCCCCAACCTTTCCGGCTTGGCAGCCCAGAAGGAAAGGGAGGAGCAGGGAAATGGCCCACATGCGTATGCACAAACAGGTGCATGTGCGGCAGCAACGATAGCACACACACGCATTCACAAACAGATTGTGTGCACCTACAGCGCTGGCGCCCATACCCAGGCACCCACAGCTTGCTGGCATACATGCACACGAGCTGCTAGCGCTCACGTGACAGTGGTGGCAGTGCTAGCACCCCCGCGCATGCACAAATGGGGCCACTAATGCCCGTGCGGCGGCACTACTGCAAGGGGGGGCCTCTCCAGCTATTCCTGCGGTCCGGTGGCCAACAGGCCATGACCCAGTACTGGGCCGCAAACCATAGGTTGGGAACGCCTGAGTTAGATGACTATATTTTGCTATGGTTTTGACAAACTGGCATTTATTTCCGGGTTTTGGTAAACTATGCCCATAGCAAACCATTGGTTCTCTTAATGACCACTGCAAAAAGTCTTTAAAATCAGGTTGGTCATGTGACCAATCTATTTTATGACCATCAGGACTTACAATCATGATGGGCACGTTCTCTTACAGTCATAAGTCAGGGACTACCTGTTTCTAAAAAAGACCAATTATCACTCAAAAAGTGCCACACTGAATTAGTTCTGTGAAACAGTCTACATATTCAAGCTGAAGGTCAGTAATCTAAACAATCAAGAAATTGAGAACATAAGCAAAGTGCTTGATAGACCCCTTATACAATTATTATACAAATTCCTCCCAAAAACAGACTGGCTCCAGTTAAAAACTGATATTTTAATTAGCCTCCCAAATAACAGCGGTGCCTTTCAAGGTAAGTTGAAAGTAATATCTACTTGCTCAAATGCATTCTTTTAAATTTCATGTATTGCTGGCATTAAAAACTATTCTCAAGGCATGCCGCTTTGGCTCCATTGCATAGGTTGGCTAGTATTCTAGAAATCTGATGCTGAAAAATATTGCCTGGGCCATTCAAGAAAAAAATATCTGTAAGAGACTTCACAAAACCCTAAAGACAAACACAATACTATCTGTCCATGTAAAAGAATTACTCACTTTTCCTCCACTGGAAAACTACATATCCATTGAGTAGGGATTTCCCGATTTGCATGCAATCACTTGCAATCACTTAATCAAGGAGAGAAGCAACCTAGAACTAAGGAGAAACTTCCTGACAGAACAATTAACCAGTGGAACAACCTGCCTCCAGAAGTGGTGAATGCTCCAACACTGGAAGTTTTTAAGAAGAGACTGGACAGCCATTTGTCTGAAATGGTATAGGGTTTCCTGCCTGAGCAGGGGGTTGGACTAGATGACCTCCAAGGTCCC
>NW_015387952.1:108625-111024 GCF_001527695.2 Protobothrops mucrosquamatus | reverse complement strand
GAAGCAACCTAGAACTAAGGAGAAACTTCCTGACAGAACAATTAACCAGTGGAACAACCTGCCTCCAGAAGTGGTGAATGCTCCAACACTGGAAGTTTTTAAGAAGAGACTGGACAGCCATTTGTCTGAAATGGTATAGGGTTTCCTGCCTGAGCAGGGGGTTGGACTAGATGACCTCCAAGGTCCCTTCCAACTTTATCATCATCATCATCATCATCATCATCATCATCATCATCATTATTATTATTACTTTGACAGGATTGTATTACAATCAACTGAGACAACGTTCCATCAATATTCTATTCCCAAACCTGGGCCAGCAGGTGCTTGAGAAACGAGCATCTCAAATCATTCAATGTGTCCATTTGCTGCAATGGCTACTCTGGGACAGGCTGCCTCTGATGACAGAGACAGAGCCTCAGGATTGCAGACAAAAAACAACCCCCTAGAAATCTCCTTTTTTCAAAGGAGGGTGTGAATCAGAGACTTGCTGGGGGTTTTCGTTCCTGCGCTTTTGTGGCATGGCATGATTTACTTAGCAGATAAGACACTCACCTGAATAAGCTACTTATTTAATGTTGAATCATTAGGGTATGTTTGTGTGAATATAGTTTGAGGCTAGCATTTCTGAAGCATTAACAGCAAATTTGTAGAATCACAGCCTGAGTATCACGAAAACTGCCTTCAGCGAGTCCAAATATTACTTACTTTCTGCCATTCTAGTTTTATTTTAATCCATCAAGGCCACAATGTAGAAATATTAGATGTGGAGACAACGGGGCCTGGAAAGGAAGAGGCCATGACAAATTCTAGACCTCTTGCCTTTCCTGACTGCCAGACACATAAATCTCAGGTGGAGGTTTCCAGAGGGACAGTAAATATTGGGAGGGGGTGTTTATGACCCCCTCAAGACTCTTGAATGCCATTTGGTTGCTGTCACTAGTTGCTTATCATCCCCTGAGGGAGCCTAACAATGCAAAATCAAGTTCATGGTGCAGAAAAGAGAAAACAAAACATCTTATATACAAACAGAAAGGGGTTTTTTTTCTGAAGAGGAGAGGTGGGGTTTATTTTAAAAGTGAACACTCAGCACTGCCCTGGCTTCCTGCAAAGGGAAGAGTGGACAGGAAGTCCCTGTTTCCTGCCTGTACGGCTTGGCCCCTATCTGATCAGAAAACAAACATTGTTTTGATAAAACAAACAAAAAGGGACAAAAATTCACCTCCTAGGTCAACGCAAGCATGAGGGAAATTAGGCCAAAAAGAAAAAAGGCCAATAGAAAAGGGGGGGAGGGAACCAAGCTTATTATTTTTAATATATATATATATATATATTCTTTTATTGCTGTCTCTCACACCTTTGGCACTAAAATTCCACATGGATTCAAGATAGCCTCCTTCATCCTATTTCAAAGGCATGCTCATGTTAGTCTGTTGCAGCAAAATCCAGAATCTGGGTGGTGAAAGTCTAATACTTTTACCATAGAAAACAGTCCCCAATGCATATCCTGAGATAATAGATAGACATATATGGTGAATTGGAAGTAAGCATAAGCAGTGATGTCAGAGAGAAATGAATTGTACCAGAGATAGAAAGTGATAATAACCTGCTGATATTACTAATTCACAAAACACCCTGAGTCTGATATTGTTTCTTTTTCCCCTTTGGTGAGCTGATGAAAACATCTGATACGATAAGACATTTCAATCTATGACTTTAAGGTTAAGCCTTCAGGAACACTCATCTTTTAAATTCTTTACTTAGTGATGTCCACATGCTCATACCTGCCAAAATAATTCCATGTTGCAGTAAAAGGGGTTCTACTTAAAAAAAAGTCCATTTTTGTCAAAAGAAACATAGAATGCTGTCTAGGACCAAATTAGATTATTGGTCTGAATACTATCAACAGTGATGGACTGCAGCTTTCTAAAAGTTTCTGGAATTGTGGTTGAATGTCTAACAGAGTCTGGAAACATGGGGGAAAGAACGGGACCCTTACAGAAGGTAATTGTATCATTACTGAAAAGATAGCCTGGTCTGGGGAAGGGGGAGAAACATGAGAAAGAGAGAGACTCTGCCTTAATTATGCTAGGTTTAAGATGATCTGAAGAATTGCTTTGGCAGGCTTACAGAGAGCCACAGAGATGGATGTCAGCCCTTTGAAGCAAGGCAGGAAACAGGGTCCACCAAACTGATTGAGAGTACTTTATTGATACACGCAATAGTAACAGAATCTTGAAATCCGAATCTGGCTGAGTTCTCCACTCCCTATCTCTTATAATATAGTAAATTAGGGAGAGGTCAACCTGAGCTTTTGAGCTTTGTTTTCATGCTTTAGCTGTGGCCTGCGCTTCCGCATGCTTTTATTTATGTAACTGTTGCTACCTCTGCCTAGCTTC
>NW_015387952.1:104394-108166 GCF_001527695.2 Protobothrops mucrosquamatus | reverse complement strand
AGTACTTTATTGATACACGCAATAGTAACAGAATCTTGAAATCCGAATCTGGCTGAGTTCTCCACTCCCTATCTCTTATAATATAGTAAATTAGGGAGAGGTCAACCTGAGCTTTTGAGCTTTGTTTTCATGCTTTAGCTGTGGCCTGCGCTTCCGCATGCTTTTATTTATGTAACTGTTGCTACCTCTGCCTAGCTTCCCAAGGTCATCTCCATAGCACTCTACACTCCCTACTAATAATAAAGGTCTTTCTCAAAATACAAGCGGTCCTTGCTTCCTAAGCTTCCCAGCTCCACAGGGCTTGACTCAAGGGTGTCCAGGCTTAGTCCAACCTAGAGATGCAGCATGGGATGATTTAAGTGTCTCACATGTCTACTACTGTGGTTCTTCTTGTATATTACATTTGGGATATTTTAAGCTATGGCCATAAATTCTAAACATGATGATTCAGCAGTAAGTCCAACTAGATTCAATGGTACATATTTCTAGCTATACAATTCCAGTTTTGTTTGCCTCACTGTAATCTTTCCCTCTCCTCTCCTGTCCTCTCCTTTCCATTCCATTGTAGGATACAAAATTTTGTCTCCTCCATTCAGGAGAATTGCCAATGGCCTTGGATATTTCTTCTCTCTTCTTGAAGGAAGAGACAGAGGTTGAAACCATTTTGACCGCATGTATTTTAAGACTGTAGGTGCATCTGCCAGAATATTGCAGCAGCAGCAGCAGCCACCACAGTCATCCAGTCATTTACATAGATAATTTGCACAATTTGCTCCAACTATTCTTAGCCTGAACTTATTTTTAACACCAGCCTGGTGCCAGCTGTAGTAGAAAGCAGCACCCATGAAATTTAGGCTTGGCTGAAAAGGCTGCCTTCTACTGTAAGGTTTGGAGGTAGAGTAAGTATGATTGGGTGGAGTGAACAATTAATGGCAGGCAGACAAGAGAAAGCTGGGAATGAGAAAATACAGGGCGGTGCAGAATTAAGCAGGAGAAACTCTAAAAGAGTGGAGAAGAAATTTTAGCAGCAGGAGCCATTTTTTTTTAAGTAGAAGGTCTGAGGGTCCACCTATGTGACTTCTAGTTAGATAAACAAGCAGAAAGTAATTGCTGAAACCCCTTCTCTGCCAGGCTCAGCAGAAGAACAGCTTGGTCTAATATAGCTTCCAATGCTGTTCTGAGTGAACAGCCTTATTTTTAACAAAAAGGATAAATATTCCTCCAGCTAATCTTAATCTGCCGTATACTGGACATACCCATCACCCTCCCTTTTTGGAGTTAATAATATTACACAAACTTCAGAAAGAGAGTAAAAGTAGGAAAGTGGAGAAAGTCAGGAGGAGATAAGAAAAAGAAAAGGAAATATAGCCACATCTAATTCCCACCAACGCCATGCGCTACATCTCTCCATGCCATTCTGTCTTTGTGAACCCTCCTTGTTTCAACCACACCCATACACTGCTTCATTTGTTCTCAGTTTTGTTCTTTGTTCTCACCTCTTTCTTTTTCAGAATTCTGTCAGCTCTACCCAATCACAACTTACTCAGTCTTTCCCTTGTGACCTATTCATTTTTTATAAATGTTTTGAAATTTGATCTTCATTCAATCTCACTATATGACACAAACATACAGATTCATTGGCACTGTACTTACTTTTTATGTTCCTCTAAACATATCCAACTTTTAGTCCCACAGTGGGCAAAAGAATGCTCTTATAAAAAGACATTTTTGCTTTTTTTTTTACATACCCTCATTCCTTGCAAAAGGCATATGCTACTACTACCATCGTTAGTAATGGTTAAGTCTTAACACTTCTCCATCTTTAGTAAACATTCTACCAAGATACACAAATTTATCTACTTGTTTTAGTTTTTCACTATCGATGTATAACTTGCAATCATTGAAATTACAGCTCACGTCCTGCTATACTGTATCTTCTATAAAGTCTCATGGACTCAGTTTATAACATCTCACCTAATAAAACGTCTGGGAAACACTGATCTGTTTTATGTGCAACTACTGTTATCAGATCAGTACAAAATAGTTTCTCTGAATGAGGCCAAATTCTGTTATGCTGTATACAAAATTAGGCAGACTCTAACTGCTCACTGATAATCCACTACTAATCGTAATATATTATTTTTCAAAGCTGTTATTTTTTTCTATGTACCCATTATTACAATATCATTTTCTCATTCTCACTTCTTGCAGCAATCACTCTTCAGACTTTCATACTTCTGTTTCATATATTTTTCAAACTTCCCATTAACTTAACTTCAACCACTTCTATAAGACTATTTATACTTTGTTCCAAGCAGCTTCCATATTCTCTTTCCTTATGTCCATATTCAATGTGTTATATTGGAAGAGTAATCTATCACCTAATACTTTTTCATAAAAAAGTCAAACTTTTCTTTGCAATCCTTCTATGTTCGTTCTAGCCTTTTTACTACTTTCATTTCCTTCTATGTCTATTTTCCCCAAGATCCATTCTTGACTTGAGAAAATAATCGTCTCTTCCACATTTTAACATTCTTATTCTGCACTCATTTTCTTGCTTTTTCATACTAACTAACCAATTCCATCATCTTTTACTTTATAAATATATAAACTTTTCTAAATATATAAATGAAGGGACCTATGCTTTAACCACACAGATTTTACTCTATGCACATGCTTACTCAACAGTCACCATTCTCATTCATTCTAGGGTCCTTAAGGCAGCCATACCATTTGTTCTTATCTACTCCTCGTGTTCAACCCATCTAGTCATTTCATCTAACATAATATTTTTTTTCATTTCAATTGTAATAATTTAGAAAGTTCTACAATTTACTCCCAAAGACTTTCCTGGTTCTACCGTTACACTATCTCCATTCACTGGTGCATTACATGCGGCTATCATCAGTCTATGAATTCCTAGTTTCATCTACATTCACAATAACTTAGTTGATACCCACTTTTTGTTTTGACATAAATTGAGCCTTTTCATTCATTATTAAGCTTATACCTTCATTCAGGGTCTCTGGAAATCAGGTGGCATATAGATATAATAAATTACTATATATTAGTATTATTGTCCTACATGTAATCATCTACTCCACAAAAATTTCATTCAGATCTCTTACATTCTTCCCTTTTCTCTTAGTTTCACACACCATCACCATATTTATTTTTCTTTCATTTCATCTGTTAATTCATAGTCTTTACCATTTACTCCTCACATTCCAAATCATAATGCTCCATATGTTATGGTAATCACCAGATGGATCCACAATTGCAGATTTCTACTGCCCATCATAATTGTGATCAATCAAATCTTCTTGATAAAATAGAGAAGGAACTAGCTAGCTTGCCAGCCTAAATTGCACCCATATCACATGCAGTATTCCCAGTGAATGGTAAGGATAGCACTGTTGTTTTGGAACTTATTGGCCAGAATGCCACAAGAACAACCAAAGCTCAATTTTTCCACAAACATGGTCATATTATAGTAGACAAACTAGGATTTCTAGGCTGGCAGAGGCAGTTGGTTGTGGAATGTTCTCCCATATCAAAACTAAGGATGTAAGACTCTATTAGATGACTGGATTTCTTGTTAACATGCTAGATTTCTAAGTAAGAAGTTTATAAGACCCATTCACACACTTCAATGCTTCGTATTTTTGGAGGGTTGCCCTGGTTGATATTTCTCAACAGATCTGGTTTACAAGTAACATAGCAACATGCTTTGCAGAAAGTCATTGGGACAAGCCTATATTTTTCTGCTGAC
>NW_015387952.1:87588-103789 GCF_001527695.2 Protobothrops mucrosquamatus | reverse complement strand
CTCTATTAGATGACTGGATTTCTTGTTAACATGCTAGATTTCTAAGTAAGAAGTTTATAAGACCCATTCACACACTTCAATGCTTCGTATTTTTGGAGGGTTGCCCTGGTTGATATTTCTCAACAGATCTGGTTTACAAGTAACATAGCAACATGCTTTGCAGAAAGTCATTGGGACAAGCCTATATTTTTCTGCTGACTTCAGATATATCCAGACTGGCAACTAAAACAGCATAGGCTTCAAAGGGCTATTGAAGATGGGTTACTGCTTTCAAAAAAGAGTAATGTGAATTGGTGAACAAACTTGCACTAAGCACAGTGGTGGGATGTTCTCTGTGTGGATGACACTTCTGGAAGTCCATTCTGGGCCTGGGCAACAAAAAATTAGCTACTGGTTCTGCTGAAGTGGTGCGAACCGACTGAATCCCACCACTGACTAAGCAGTGTATTTATACTCATCAAGAGAGCTGCTGGGTGCAAGCCAAAGAACTATGATGAAGACCAGAAGAGGATGAAAAGTAGCAAGGGACAATAACTAATCAATGCAGAGGGCATGGTGGGTGCCAGAAGATGCTGAAGGAGGGGTTCAAAGGTTTCATCAAGCAGAAAAAAGCCAGCTGCTGTTTCGACTGAGACAACAAGGAAACTGCCACCGTTCTCTATAAGCCTCTTCCTAACTCTAAATTAGGAAACAGGCAGAGTTAGAAATAGAATAGTGCACACATGTTAAGCTCACTTCATAATCTGCAACCATATGCTTAGCGAGGCTTCAGATGCCCTGTCTTTACAAAAACAAAAAGTGCTTTAAGCAAGGCAAGTTTAAAAATCAAGTCATGGGCAGAGATGAAGGACGGAGATCTGAAATGATCACACCAAATAATATTTATTTGATTACTTTGCCATTGTTTATTAAGGAATGTTACTGGGAAACGGAAATCAACAATGCTGACAACAACAACAAAAATCCCCAGCAATTTGGTTGCTTGGTTGCCTAATTGTTGGGAAAAGAGAGCAAAAGAAGTGGAGTCTTGTGCTGAATGTCAATGAAATCCTCATAACTCATTCACACACCCCATGGTGAATCAAAACTTGGCCATGTCAATTAGAGGACACAAGTGACATTTCATGCAATGAGTGGCAGCAAACTAAGGTTTATTGCTAAATATACTCATAGTATTCTTATCAGTGGTGCACTTCCAACCTCTTCTCAGCTATACATCCACTTTTCACATCATTTTAGGCATACACTTTTAAATGTTCTCTGTGGATTTGAGTGGATGGCAGTCACTATCCTCCTCCTCCTTCTCCTCCTCCTCCTCCTCCTCCCTGCTTCTTTACTGTCCTAATCCAATCCCTTTCTGGTGATATATTTACAAAACAATAGGGAAAGTGCAACACAACTGCATGCTCTGATTTCCAAACTTCTTCAACACCCAGAACTTCTACAGTCATGTTAGTCTGGTTCAGGCTATCCTCTTCAGCACAACTACCCCTGACATTAACAGCAGTCTGTTTTTTCCCCTTTCTCTATAACATAGTCAACATAGTAAGTTTATGTTCAGTATAGCTATCAATGATACAATAGCTACTCTCTAATTAATCTCCTCAGCAGATTGTCAGTCCTATTTCATATAAAAACCAGCTAGTCTTTTTTCCCCACAGTATGGGCAACAGGCTTCCAAATTAGTTGTTTCCATGCTAATACTTGATGGTACAAAAGGAGAGCGCTTACTCTTCTTTGAAAATAATGAGAAAATTTCTGCATTCAAGTAGTATAAAATATAAGTAAAGCAGAATAAGGAGATCAGAAGCCCACTAGTAAAATGTATAAATAGCAACACTAAAGTCGCTATTTTGTGCAACACCCAAGTTGAGCAATTAACTTTACATTTTTGAAAAACAAAGAGAAACACATGATTTCCTCCTGAAAAATCCAAATTTGGACACTTAACCTCCTGGCCATCTTGTTTTTAGAAATGCTGCTGCTTCTCTTTCAAATTACAGTTGCACTTTATTTTAGGGGAGAAAAAAAATGCAAAAAAACCCAAAACAAAACAAAACACCAGAGCAGGAATATTGCAAAGGGTAGTTTCTTGTTTACAAGTACTCTTGTCTTTCAGAAAAAAATGTTTTGGGATATCCTTAATTTCTATCCCCCCTCCCCAATTTTTGTGCAAAGCCCACTCCTTGTGATTTATTCGCAAACCCATGATTTAGATTTATTGATGACACTCTTTCACAAGGAGATCTAGATTGCAGCTGTTTGTCTTCTTCTCTGATTCAAGGGACAGCTTTCTAAAGCAGATTTACCCATGAGGGGACAATGCACAACAATTCTGGCACTGGAATATGATGGACTAGCCCGACCTTCTTAGTTACTGATGAACTTCAACTCCCAGAATTCCTCACCACTGGCTATCAAGCTCTTGTTGCTGCATTAAACCTGGGAGAAGCTATTCAGCATGTTAAAAATCTTTAATGCACACCAGATTGAGGACACATAAATCAAATGATTGCCATCTACCAAACCAAGGACGCAGTCCAATGTTATGCCTTCTGCCATTTGAATGTGATGCCCCGCTTTTTCCATGGTTAACAGATGGTCTGTTTTTAGTTTTTTACCCAGTGTAATTCGCTATTGTCTTTCTGCCCTGAGAAATCATAACTCCCAGTGTTGCTACTATACTGGCCAGTTTGGCTAAGTCAGTTGGGTCATTTGTATCCTATCCAATACAAATTTTAAAAAAGGGGTTCATATCCGTCTTTTTACCTACCAAGTGTCTTACTTTAATTAATTAGATTGTAAAGGCATGAATTCGTTGGAAGAAGGCGAAGAATTGCGCCTTTCAATAGTTCAGGTGATTCAGCAGTATTATCTTTATTATCACCTTCAAGGTTGTTTTTCAAAAATATGTGAGAAGTCACTGATGGCTCTACAGTAGATTTTCCGAACATTCTGCTAAACGTATTTCTCATATAGCTGTTCTCGTCCTACACACTTTTTCCTCCTGTATCTGCATATTTGCTTCTTACCCAAAGGTTTGGGTGCTGATATCCAAATACAAAATGCGTGCATTCCATCAGCTATTAAAAGCCCACGCAAGAAAAAAAGAAAAAAAAATGCTCACCTTTTCCATTAACCCCCACCTCCAACAACAATAATAAAAAATGCTTTTGCCTTTCTCCACTGAGTGGTCACACACATTTTAATCAGGGCAAAAAGAGATTTACACATGGGAACATCTCCTCCTAATCAGATACAGTATCGTCCCTTTGTCAGACACAGTATGTCTGACACAAGAGGATTTCACAACGGACAATTCATATCCTAGCGCAAACTGTCATTTATGAAATCTGACTGTTATCAGCCTGAACTCACTCAGAATGATCACAGGTCAAGCAAATTTCTGATTTGTAAAAAAAAAAAAGTTGATGTGCTTGGTGATTGGAGCAGCAGTCTAGCCAGTGAGCCTCAAAATAAAGATAACCGTTGGAGATACAGAAGCGTCTCATCTGGCTGATAGAGAAGCTAGTTGTAAAATTGCAAATCTCAACCTTTTTTCCTTTTTTGTCTCATTAGAAAAGTGTATTGTCCATCAAACAATGCCATTATGGGATGGGGAGTGCAAGCCGAAAGCCAAAAAAAACAGCACCTTGGTCAGCAACTTCTCTGTAGCTGCCGCCCCTGCCCTTTGGGATACCCTTTCCCCAGAGGTCTGGCAGACCCCCCACCCTCCTTGCCTTCTGGAAAGCCTTGGAGAGCTGGCTCTGCTCACAGGCCCTGAGGTAGGAAGAGTCTGGAGCCCATTAAAACAGTATGTAGATCTATGGGAGAGTGCTGCCCTGGGGTACCAGGAGTTTTTATACAGTTTTTATTTTTATTTATTTTATTGTCAGGTTTTTTTGGGTCAGTTTTACCGTTTTGTATATGCTGCCCAGAGTTCTTATTATACTATGGGGAGCTATATAGCATAGCTCCTCACTTGGGCTGAGGAGAGATGAATGGGTTCCCAGAAGACTCATCCTAGCTCACATTTTCCTCTAGAGCTACAGGTAATCCTTGACTTAAAGGCTGTCATTTTACAACCCATTTGCCCTACTTGTCAAGCGAATCACTGCAGGAGTTTAATGAATCATGTAGCCATTAAGGGAATCTGGATTTCCCCCGTCGACTTTGCTTGTCAGAAGGCAGCTGGGAAGGTCGCAAATGGTGATCACATGACCACGGGACAGTGCAACTGTCATAATCCAGAGTGGGATAGAGCACAGCAAGTGGCTTGTTTAATGTGCGTTGTCGCTGAGGTGGGGGGGTGGGGGTAGGGTTATTATATTGTTTCATTTTTCCTCTTGTTATTTTAAAAAATTTTATAGGGTGTTTTTTATTTATGTAAGCCGCCCTGAGTCGCCATGTCCGAGCAGGTGGCAATACAAATCTTCTAAATAATAAATAAATAAATATATGCCAGTTGACAACCACCCGGATTTTGATCCTGTGACCCTGGGGAACGCTGCGATGGTTGTTAAGTGTAAGAACCGGTCATAGGTCACTTTTTTCACTGCCGTTGTAACTTCGAAAGGCCACTAAATGAATGGCTGTAAGTTGAGGACTTCCAGTAGTAGTAAAGCAGATCTTGAGGCACCTCCGTGGGACTTACCTGATTTGAGACTTGAACCACACATTATTTCCTTTCAGCACATTTGTTTGAAACAGTTTGTTGATTTTGATGTAAAATAAACAGGCTTTACTATCAGTACTGAATGATACAAAGACTCTCAAACTTTGGGGATTGCCTCTTTGTTTCAGTCATTAAAATATAAGGCATCAAACAATTTTTTTAAAAAAAGCAGACTACAAAAGTAGATTTGTTTGGAAAGATCCACGGTAGCCTAATAAAGTATTAAATTATTGGGGATTTTAAAGGGTTTGCCTAGAAAAAGAATCATGAGAAATCTGATCCTATGTAGATTCTAGGAACGCCATGCAGGATAGGGTTTTCCAAATCTAAAGTGCGATCACAAAAAGGCAATTTAAAGACAGCCCCTTCCCATATTTCAGTCCAGGAAGGCAACCAGGATTAGCTTCTGATAATGATCTTAGGATTTAGGAATATTACAAGCCTACAGAAGAACAGATTATGAACTGAGAAGCCAGTGAAGATTGCAACAATGGTTCTAACCAATGGTGACATTTCTGGACTGTCTTCGAGGGCAGCCCCCACAAACACTGTATTGGAATTTATTTATTTGTGTCCTACTTCTGTAATTTTTTTTACAAATAACTCAAGACAGTGAGCAAATCTTTACACTTTCCTCCTCCTATTTTCCCCACAACAACAACCCTGTGAGGTGGACTGGGTTGAGGGAGAGTGACTGGCCCAAAGTCACTCAGCTGTCCGGCTTTCATAGCTAAGGCCGGACTTGAACTCATGGTTTCCCACTTTCTAGCCTGGGGCCTTAATCACTTGACCAAACTGGCTCTTTTGTAGCTCAGCCAGGTGCTTACCTGCACAAATTAACCATTACCTCTGTTTTGTCAGGACTGAGCTTCAGGTTACTGGCCCTTATCCAGTCCAGTACCACACCCGGGCACTGATTAAGCAGCACTTCCACTCCCTTACCTATATTTGATGAAAAATAGAGATAGAGTTCTGTGTCATCAGCATATTGATAGCATGTTCCTCTACATCTCTGAATTAATCTCAGTCAGCAGCTTCATATAGATATAGAAAAGTATGGGGAAATCAAGAAAAACACTGAAGATCCTCACAATGTAAACACCAGGGTTGGGTAGAAGTCATCCAGTGCCACCTTTTGGAGACAGTCAGGTAGGTATGAATGGAATTACAATCTGTTCCGCCTACACTTAACTCAGTCACACATTTCAGAAAAATGCCAGAATTACAGAAACAATACTGAAAGGTACCGAGAAGTTCAGAAAACTTAGCTAACTTCGCAAATTGTTTCCTGGATGAGATTATCTTACAGAGTGATCACAAGTTTCTATACCAAAACCAGACCTCTAAGTAGATTTGAGAAATCAATTTAACCCAAATGTGATAAACTGCAATCCTTGATCTGTTATGGCCTAGTTAAAACACCTTGCCCAGGGACAGAATTTCAGGAATAGAATTTCTGGCCAAATGAATCCAGTTGTTACTTTCTGGGAGTGGTTTCATTATACATCCTTCAACCAAAGTGAAACGGATCATTTTACAAAGAGAGATTAATAATCTTCTGGATCCACCTAGATCCAGTAAGCCATGAGGGGGTTGAGAATTGAGCAAATTCTTGCAAATTAGTTGCAATCTACCAAGCCCGTCGCCAACATTTTTAGTCCTTTACAAGCAACTGTGATCTTTAAAAATCTTATCAAATAATGTTTACAAAGGTAATCATCAAAACTACGTAATTTAAGCTTTGAGGAATATTTTTTTTCCTACTGAGTCCAGAATCCAGAAGCTACAATTCACTTTTTGCCTCTGGGATCGTGACTGGGTAACTGAATAATTCTCCATGGAAGCTGGGCCTGGCTCAGTGACTGTCAGCTGATGCCTGATGAAATCACAGTGACTTTAGGAAACTGATCTGAAGACATTTTTAAAAAGTGTCTTATTAACATACACTTACGTTTCTGACAAAGACTCACTAGATTCTACAGAGTTAAATGGTACTGGGTGATTCTGATACGTTTGCCTGCTTTTCTATTTTAAAAAGTTAAGGAGAATTTTGCTCAAACCTCATTATTTTGCAAATAATTGTTTAAATACTAAAAAAAAAAAAGAGTCAAGAGAGGTTCTTCCATTGTGGCCAACCCCCATCAAAGGCCTTTTGACACTTCACTTATGAGATTCTCATATGTCTCCATTCAGTTCTCAATAACAGGGTTTCGGAATGTCAGCATTTCCTGTAGTTTGGGTTTCCATCCTAACACAGAGCATGGCTGGAATAAATATTTGGCACTGGGCACCATCTTATCAACAGGCACATAAATTGACGGAAGTTCAGAGAGGAGCAGGAGAAGCAATCAAGCAGCTGGAAGGGCTGAGATAGCAGTGTAGATTAAAGAGCTGGATACTTAAGGGGGAACAGCCTCCAGAGGGGTGGCCCTGTTACCCTGCTGCTGTAAAAGACGATAAAAAATATGGCATTTTAAAGACTAATTGGTATGCTAAGACTTGATCTTTCATGGCTTAGATTTCACTTCTTCACATGGATAAAGTTAACAGAAAATTCTTCTACTACCAATCCACATGTCTTTAACATGTCACAACACTTTTCCTTATTTTGAATTGACAGGCTGGCTCTCAAGTGTTCTGCTAACAACCAAGTTTGTTTAAAACCAGGGAGTCACTACTTGAAGTCAAGGCTACGGACGGCTCCTGAATTCTCTGGTGTTTTCTCCAGAATCTCTCCCAAACCTAACAGAAAGGGATTATCAGTGACAGCAATCGTATATTAATTGTTCTCAATACATATAAATGAAATGTAACTGAAATAAAATTATTTTATGTTTTGACCTTAGTAACATTGTGCCCTCTACTGTTAGAGAAAATAGCTGTATCTTTGTTTTTAAAATTTCAAATTGATAAAAGAAATTAAAAACTCTCTCTCTCTCTCTCTCTCTCTCTCCTTCCCTCCCTCCTTCCCTCCCTCCCTCATACAAACACACACACACAATCTTAGGTTTTGGATTTGCCAATATTCAAATGTATTTTATTTCAGGCCAAGACCAGCATTATTCAACATTTAAAACTGAATAATGAATCCTTGCAAAATACAATAGTTGATGTATACAAACTTTCAGCAAGATAAATTGAACATTCAAGTTAGAGGAAAGAATTTTAAAATCCTTACGGGACTAACTCAATTATGATTAATTTTACTTAGGAAGTGTTAGAAAGTGATGGCTTCCATGAGGTTTGGGATCCACCCTCCAGGGTTAAAGAAGCAGCGGCCATAGGAAAGCCCATGTGGCTCTTAGGCTGAGTGAAGGTGTGCCTTCATGGCCTCCTAGCCAATCAGGTAATATCTTTCAAGATCTCTCCAGATCAAATTGTAAATGTGAACACAAAAGCTGTGGTTTGGCCAAACCATTCGAAATTCAGCTCTGCACAGGCTAGCTATACTAAGCCTGAGCAACTCTTCGGGTTAGAAGGCCAAAGATGCTTCAGAGTATGAATTATATCAACGCTGCCCCCAACCAGCTCAGCCTAGGGCGCCTTCGCTTTTTCTAGTTAAAGCCTTCATTGGACTCAATCATTATCAGACTCAGATAGATGGATGAATGGAAAGATGCTTAATTGCTGTCCTCTAAAACAAGCCACCGGCTTGTATAGGATGGGAAAGCAGGAATACCTCTGAGGCTGCACACAAAAAAAGGGAGGAGAGACACTGATGAGAAAGATATCTTCGTGTTTGGACAAGACCAAGGATGTTGATGAACACCTTGCCAGACCACGTACAGACAAAAGCTATACACAAAGAAATATGTTTCTGGATTCTGCCCCAGCCTCGTAGATGTTCTGTACATATTTGGAAGAAACCCATTGTTGAATCAGCAGAAGCAGCTTATCTGAACAGAATTTGGAATGCTATCAGCAGTGTCTTTAGAAGTTCACTCACCTTAACTAGTTTTTGATTTTATCCACCACTCTGCAGAAGCATAAGAAATGGACTTAGACCAAGGCAGCCCTGTTCCCTTCAGTCTCTATAACTCCATTTTATCGGCATTAAGCAGCTCATTATGGTTTCAAGGAAGTCTCCTTCCCAGCCTTACCTAGAATTATTGAGCACCATAATAGGGATTTTCATCTGGAAAGAAGATTATAAAACATCTGGAGGAGTGGCACAAGTGAATGTCCTAAAAGACTGTAGCTTCCTCTTTGCCCCCACTTTCTTTCCTATGCTAAGAACACTTTTGCACCAAGCATCCACTACCAAACAGCAGTAAGAAAGTACATTGTGTATATTGTAAATAGCATTTGTTTTGTTTGTTCTCAGCTAAACCATACAATCTATTTATAGAGGAAAGAGAAGATTGTGTCCATAACCAAAGTTCCTTTTTTTCTGAATATTGCTTTCTTTGTAGCATGCTTCCCCTTGTAAGCAGTTCTGTCTGCTCCACTTGAGGAACACAACAAGATCAAGCCTTTCTGGAGCCCACCAGGAAACACACAGCCAAGAGAGAAGTAAACACCATTCTCTTTTTGTCCTGTTTCCTTTCCACAAGCTGATCTCACTCCTACCCCTGAATTTGCTAAACTGCTGGAATCTCAAGCAAACTTGTTTGTTGCTTGCAGCTCATCCATCTTTAAACCCAACTTCCTTCTTATTCATTTGATGCTTGAAGGAAGGCAAGCTGTCTGGAAGAAGGGCATCCACAGTTGACTTCCTTCATCAAGTTGTATTAAGTTTGCTGCATTTTCTCTTAGCTTAAAAACAAGCTAACACAATAATCAGACAACACCTTTCCTTCTTGATTTTTATGGCAAGGGCCTTCTGGTTCATCTTGACAAATTAATGGTTTTACTATATGACTATAGTTTTTATTATTAATCTTTAACTTACTTTAACTTAACTGGTTTTAGTTTAGAATTTTTACACATTTTAGATTTGAAATGAATGCTTGATATTGACTGCACACCACCCTATAAAAACATTTCATTTGAGGGGCAGCATATGACATTTTTAAAATGAAAAATATGCAAAACGCTCTCCATAGTTTAGCCCAATCCTACTCAGTTTTGTGTATGCATGTGTACATTTACATTTATACACACACATTCGGGGATACAGTTCAGTTCAGAGGAGCATACAGAGGCAGGTTGCAATCCTACACCTAGATGGACCTCCTGCTGAATTCAGTGAAAATTACTGTTGATCAGGTATGCAAAGTTTGCCCTATACTGGATTAAGCAAAACTTCAAAGTACATGTATGCAGCCCTGGATTTTAAAAAGCTTTTATAAAATGTGAATAGCTACAAACCTATCCATACCTGGTGCAATTCCATAGTTGGGGCTAGATGGCATCCATGTGCAAGAAGATAGATTCAGGTAAAACAGAATTGGCAGAATACATGGTATGGATGACAGGGACTGCACACACACATGAACTATATTCTGGGGGGACAAAGTATTTATAGACTTACCTTCTATGTGTGCTAGAAGGTCTAATTATCTTCCATGGGCATGGATCCATTTTTTTTCAAACTGTCTCTTCTGAAAACTGATCTGCCTTTCCAACTCCTTTGGTATTCAACCAATGTGATTTAGAATAGTGCAGAGAGGGGAAACTGACCATTCAGAAGACACAGTGAGCAACTTGCATGTGAATGTGTGTGCCAGGATTAACTGTTGCTAAGGGTGAATGTGTCACTTATTTCTTCCAGATGATTTTGCGAAACCATCCATCTTCATAAAGCATGTTAGATGGGAATGTTGGGGATTGTAATCTCATCACCCATGGAAGGCGCTTTTTTTTTTTTTTAAGGAAAGTCTGATATTGAAAGATTTCAAAGATCAATTATTAAGTAGTCTGTAAGTGCATACTGTAGTATTGGTATCTGGTCATTTATATTTACCCTGTGTAGTATATGCACCATTAGGAGGGAAATATATTGAGGAAAAAGTCTCAGTAAACATTTAAAAAAATACAAAGGAAGAAATCTGCATTCATCAAATTCAGATCCCCCCTCCTCTATTTTTCAAACAGTTGTTTAGAATGTTTAGATTAATAACAAATACAAGCACGTATGTTCCATGTCAAAATAACCAACAATCAACACGTTAATATTTGATTTAAAAACTTTTCAAGCTTAATTTTAAAAAGTGAAATGTGTAAAAGTTTCAGAACTTAGCATTCATACATTCCCCCCCCTCCCAATGTCTGAATTTTAGTTCTGCCACGATTCTTACAGCTCCAGTACACAGGAAAAAAATTGAGCTCAGCAGCCAATACAACGGAAACTTAATTGTTTTAACCAGTCCAACCCCCTTATGTTCACCAAAATGTAAACAAAGGACGCCTTCCTTTTTCACTTGCATACAGAGCAATGCTTGTTACTTGGTAGCCAAAGAACCAAACTTTTGACCCTCTCAATCTAACCTAGAACCTCTTTTACCAACTGAATGTTTAAAACCTCAAAGCCCAAAGCTTTTCTTCAAGCAACACAATCAAAAGAATACAAGTTATCCACTGGTCCCCAGCAGCAGATAGAGATTAGCTTTACTGGTGCCAATAAGTCTTTAAACGTCTTGAGGAAAGGAGGTCATATTTATGACCTCGCATGGAGGAGGAGGAGGAGGAGGGAGGAGGAGGAGGAGGAAGAAATACCAAAACAGAGCCAATTTTGCTGCAAAAAAACAAAGCACAGTATGAGTCCACCCAACGTAGATATAAATACGTGGCTATAAATGTGCAGCCCCTGGTTGCAATCTTAGACATGCTACTTCTGGGGAAAACCCCACTGAGTGCAGTGGGTTTGCTTCTGAGTAAGCATACAAGGCACTTACTGGTCACCTTCAGAAGTTAGGGACTTCTTGCCTTCAGCCTGAAGTTCTCTGTTAAAACGTTTCTTCTCCTGAGCCCGTTTTACGAATTCCACCTCTGATTGCGCCTTATCTCGCAAAGGGCGTCCGTCCGGCTCCCCAGCGCCTCTTGAGATTGGGCCAGTAAGGAAATGGAACGGGAGAGGGGGTGTGTGTGGCGGGGTGGGGGGGGGGAACAGCACCTATTTAGCAGATTGTTCCACTGAGGCACGGAAGCTCAAAGAGACGGACTCTCCTTTCCGGCCGTGCGATTGCTTTCATCTCAGGTGAAAGCAAGAGGCCACTTCAAGAAGCGTTGGTGAAACGGAAGCGGAACCGTGAGCTAAACGGTCCTTTCTTTCCTGTGGCAGCCCTCCGGGTACTCCTCAATTCTGCAGCAGAGACCTACCGGTCGAGCCAATGTATTGGCACTGACGGTTTAAGCAATCCCAGAGGGGGCGGGATTAAGCCCAGAAACCTTCCTGGAGAATTGGCCGTCAACTGGGCACAGCGATGGGATCGGCAGGAGGGAAACACACCCCCCCTCGCCCCAGCGATAGGATCGGCAGGACGGAACCCCCCCCCCCCCAAGCGATGGGATCGGCAGAAGGGAACCCATCCACCCCTTAGCCCACGCTGCTTTCCCTCTGCACGCCTCGGAAGAGCGCCTAGCGGCAGGCCGCGCTAAGCAAGCGGCTTCCACCGCCGATCCTTTGCGTGCGTCTGTCTGCGGCCGGGGAAGAGAAACGAGGAAGCCGCAAAGAAACCCAAGAGCGATCACCCCCCATTGACACACACAGAGACACGCACACGCACACACACACACACGCGCGCGCGCCTTTTTTAAAAGAAGGAGCGGCTGCCTGAGCTTCGCCACTTCGGCTCCAACGCGCAACCTGCGCGAGATCCTAACTCACCGCGGTTGCGCCCATTCATCCAGGATTCTTCAGTCGAATCCTCGAGGAGCGCGTTTCATCGCCGCTCGCCCGCTACTCCGTTGCTTCCTTCTTTCCTCCTCGGCTGCGTTTGTTGTGTGTGTGTGTGTGTGTTTGTGTTTCGTTTGAAGAAAAAAAAAAAAAGGCAGTTGCTTTTTTAAGCCGCAAGTCTGACTGTGAAAATGGGTGTGCGTGTGTGTCTGTGTGTGTGTGAGAGAGAGAGAGACCGCGGGGTGGTGGTACGGTGGTGGCGGGGGAAGCAGGAGGGGAAGGGCTGCGAGAAAGAAAGAAAGGCCCCGAGGCCGTACAGAATGACAATAGAAGGAAACGCTTTATCAAACTTCGAAAGAGCAGCCTGCCAGCTAGCCGAGCCTACCCTGGGAACAAGGGGGCGGAGGGCTGCCGCTTAAGAGCCAGCGAGAGCGAGGGGAGGGAGACGTCCCGCAGGAGGCAGAAAAGGGAGCCAAGGTGCTGGGGTTCCCTCCCTTGGCAGCCGATGGCCGTCTCTCCCTCCCTCCCTCTTTCCCTCCCGCGCAAAGCCCGTGTCACCCACCCGCCGGCCAACTTTTGTGTTGAGAAATCTCCTCGCAACCCTGCCTCTTTCCTCTCCCCCCCGCGCCCCCCTCCCCCGACGCTCCATTAAAAAATAAATAAATGCGAACGGTTGGAAACGTTACTTTGAAAACTAGGGCGGTGGAACAGTGGGAGAGCATCAGGAATTTAAGCGGCTTTTCTCCTAGACGCCCTCCTTCCCCCCACCACCTCGATTCCATCCTTCCAAGATCTTGTGAGTCAAGCATTAGCAATGTGTTACCGTAATGTTACCAATCTGGTATGTAGAACTGGAGAGGGTTTAGCTAATGAAACACATGCGCTCAGCCTATGCTTGGGGGGGTGAGGGGGAGCGGGAGGAGATGGGGGGGGGGGAAGTGAAATGTTCCATAAGGGCAGTCAAGATCTATGGGGGAGAGGAGCAGGGTTCACACGAGACCCTAGGCAAAACTAAAGGATGCATAGTTTATGGCTGGAATACTTTGTGGAATAAGCATATAGTGGTGTTCCAGCCGCTGCCTTCGGAAGTTGTGGGCGCTTCATCACTGGAGGTTTTTGAGAAGAGACTGGACAGCCACTTGTCTGAAATGGTGTAGGGTCTCCTGCTTGAGCAGGGGGTTGAACTAGAAGATCTCCCAAGGTCCCTTCCAGTTCTATTCTGATTCTGAATATATATATGACTAATCCCTCCATATTGCAGGAACTTCTCATTGAGATATTTAAGGTCTGTTCCAACAGATTTTCTCTATAAATATTCCATCTCTGCTGAAGTGACAGGAATAGGAGGAACGCTACTAAGTCCTGCAGTATGAATACATCAGCTCTACATATTACATATATTACTGTATCCTGTTAGAACTCTGTACTTCCCACTTAGGTGAATGAAGCATTTGTCCTCTTTTCTCCTTCAATACTCTCATGGATATCTTTCATTTTAAACACACACACACACACACACACACACACAAGGAAAGAAGTATCCCACAATTCTTGCTTCTACAAAATGTAAACAAATCTATTTATAATTCATTATAGCTCACATTTTTGACATATCTACAAAGTGTTTTTGTATCATTACTCACTTCCCAAAATATTCTGGGAAAGATACTCCCATGGAATGACACATTTGACAAAAATGGGAAACCTACTAGCCCAGTGGTTCTCAACCTTTTTAATGCCGCGACCCCAACCGGTCATAAGTCGAGGACTAAACCGGCCGTAAGTCGAGGACTACCCAACCGGTCATCAGTCGAGGACTTTCCCTGCCCGGGAGCGCTGCGCATGCATGGTTCCGCCCCCTGTGCTGGCCAAGGCATAGCTGGCAAGCGGCAGAGACGGAGCAAGCCGACCACCAGCTGGCCCAGCCCAAGGGAGGTAAGGCACCCGCCGGAAAAGGGGGGAAAAATGGCGGACAAAAAAAATGGCGGACAAAAAAAATGGCGGACAGCCTTGCTTGGCGACCCCCATGAAATGGTCAATCGACCCCAAATGGGGTCCCGACCCACAGGTTGAGAACCACTGTACTAGCCTCAGGGGAAATGTATATAATCCAAAGGCAAGAGATTAGGTATACAAATCACTGCAGCTATATTGGCAGTCTTTATCATTCAATTAAAAATGATTTTGACTCTCATATTCATTTGTTTTCATCAACTGGAGATATTCAAGTTTTACGGAGCTAGAATTTAGGGCAGGGTTTAATATGGTAGCTGAGGATACCTTTTGTAACAAAGTAATTTCATATTAAGTAACACTGCTGAATATTGGTGGTATATATTCTGTGTGGTTTGCTAGATTCACCATCTTGTTCTTTTCCTTCCTCTTGTAGTATGGTTCTTGTTTTCTCAACAATAAGAAGAACTAATACAAATGAAAAAAAATGACAAGGGAAATAAAAGCTAAAAGTGTAATAATAAAAAAAGAAATTAGGAAAAAAGAGAACAATATAAAGAAATGCATAAAGGTATAAAGAAATGGCTTCTGATAGTCTTTGCAGCAGTTCAAATATATTTTACCCTGTCTCTAAAGTTACTGTATATCATGACTTTCTTTCTTAATCTCCTTTATCTAAACATGAAAACCATAAATCACAAGGTTTTTTTATTTTTACACAAAAAGGTCCCACAACGGGTTTCTGATTGCCAGTAAATATTTATTTATTTA
The DNA here is from genome assembly GCF_001527695.2 of Protobothrops mucrosquamatus. Classification (NCBI taxonomy): domain Eukaryota; kingdom Metazoa; phylum Chordata; class Lepidosauria; order Squamata; family Viperidae; genus Protobothrops; species Protobothrops mucrosquamatus. Next base: position 88,613 of record NW_015387952.1, on the reverse strand, counting down.
TTTATTTTATTTATTAGTTAGACTTTTACCCCGCCCTTCTCCTTCCGGACTCAGGGCGGCTAACAACCAATAAAATACAAATACACCCCAAGACACCCCTTAAAACTTGGTTAAAAAGAAATATTTAAATTGGCTATAATTAATTAAAAATGTTTAAGAACCCCACTAAAAAATTTCCCCTTAGGCCAGTCCTGCTTGCTGAAATAACCATGTCTTGAGGGCGTGGCGGAAGGAAGGGAGATCCGGAATCACCCGGATCTCTGGGGGTAGCTCGTTCCAGAGGGTGGGAGCTCCCACTGAGAAGGCCCTCCCCCTGGGAGTCGCCAGCCGGCACTGTCTGGCTGACGGCACCCTGAGGAGACCCACCCTGTGGGAGCGTACCGGCCGATGGGTAATCTGTGGCAGAAGGCGGTCTCGGAGATATCCAGGTCCGATGCCATGGAGCGCTTTGAAGGTGATAACCAGCACCTTGAAGCGCACCCGGAAAGCCACCGGCAGCCAGTGCAGCTCGCGCAGCAACGGTGTTACATGGGAGCGACGAGTCCATCCCAACACCGCCCGCGCGGCCGCATTCTGGACCAGTTGAAGCCTCCGAGTGCTCCTCAAGGGGAGCCCCATGTAGAGAGCGTTACAGTAGTCCAGGCGGGAGGTGACGAGAGCAAGGGTGACTGTGCGCAAGGCGTCCCAGTCCAGGAAAGGCCGCAACTGGTGGATCAGGCATACCTGATAAAACGCCCCCCTGGTCACGGCTGACAGCTGGTCTTCCAGTGTCAGCCGTGGATCCAGGAGGACCCCCAGATTGCATACCCTCTCCGAGGGAGCCAAGATTTCGCCCCCTATAGTCAGCGATGGAGTCAGCTGACTATGCCGAGGCGCCGGCAACCACAGCCACTCGGTCTTGGAAGGGTTGAGCCTGAGTCTGTTCCTCCCCATCCAGACCCTTACGGCCTCCAGGCAACGGGCCATCACGTCAAGGGCATCGTTGGGGTGGCCTGGGGTGGAAATGTACAGCTGAGTATCATCAG
>NW_015387952.1:62880-87040 GCF_001527695.2 Protobothrops mucrosquamatus | reverse complement strand
TCGCCACCCTCATTGCCACAAGGTAGGATCTAACATGCATCCTTACCTGTGTTCGGTCGGATTCGGTTCGGGTAGCCCTCCAACTGCTCTCTAGGCGTCTTTTCCGGCGCTTCATCTCTCTCAGCTCCTCGGTAAACCAGGGAGCTTGTTGAGACCTGCGCCGGGTCAGAGGCCGCAACGGCACGACTCGGTCCAGTGCCGGTCTTTCTGTAATCAAAAAAATAAGTTTGTCCATCTTAGCAAGTTCTGTCAATTTCACCAAGCATTCTTCCATGGTGGATAATACCAAATCTTTCCACCTTTTAGTATTATTCTAAAGTCAGGTGGCACCAAATTCAATAAATTTGGCCTTTATTTTCCTGTTTCCGGGATTGTATCTCTTGCGGATAGAATCAGCTACATATAAGGGGGGAAACCCTGTGTATAAAGCTTTAAAGAATAACCACAATCCATCATTAGGTTCCACAAGGGAAATAAGAGAAATACTGGAATAATAATTGTAGTCAGTGGATTTACTCAAGAATTTGTGACTGTTTCTTGTAACCCAGAATATTTTTTGGACCCACTAAATGAAGGACATGTATTCATGTAATTTAGATCAGTGTAGCCTGTTCGTTGTGACGACTGCCAAGAACATCATATAGATTTCATATTAATACTGTACTATGATGGTTGCTTCTACCTCTCATCTCATTTTTGCAGTACTCGGATTCAACCACTCCTACCCATCCACCCCAGACCCTTGCCTTGTAGTGGTAAAGCATGGTTTTCACTGACTGTGTGTGCAATTCTTGAGGCAAAAAATAAATATGTAACACCTCTGCTGCAAGTTTGCTTTTAATGCAAATGTAGTCTTCAGCAGCAAAAAAGTTGTTAACCTCTGGATTAGATAATTCTCTAGTGTCTTAAATTTAGACTGTAAAAATAAAGACAACTCAAATCAAGCTCAATTCCTGATGATTTTTGGATGATATTCATGTTCTTTCTTGATGGACCTTGCTATTGTCTTTTCTACAATGTTCTTTTGACTTCCCACCCTAGCTTAAATCCCTGGGTTTTCCTAGTGGTCTCCCATCCAAAGGTTACAGTTTTTTAAAAAAGTTTTAAAATGGTGCTAGAAACAAAGTTACAGCCAGCGTGACCATTTCAGGAGTATCACAATGAGTCTCATCTTACCAGTCCCAGTTCATAGTCCATCAGCAATATTGTAGCTGTTTTTGTGTAAGCTCTAACACATGGTTAATGAAACTATGGCTTGCAGATGAACCCAATTACAACACACATTGTGTGTGGAGGTGGGTGGGTGAGTATTTTCCTGGTTTGGATAATTATAACTAGCCAACCACATGTTAGTCTAATGTTTATGGCAATGCTGACCTCAAAGCAGTTTTCAAAGACAATCCTACATACAATAAATTTCAGTGATCTAATCTGGAGGTTATCAGAGTCTGGGTAACAGCAGACTCTCTTTTCTCTGGAAGGGTTTTTACAGCTGACTCAGCAGCAGGAGTTGATGAAAAGATGCTTCGTGCCGCAGATGTCACTTGTGGAGAAAGTCCGTTGGAAGTGGGACAGAGACAGTTAGTGATAAGTCAGAGAGAGCTGCAGAGTTAGGGATGAGAGGCCAAAGGTAGCTGTTTACTGAGAACAAAGAGCAATTAGTGGAATCAGAAGAGCAGGGATAAAGAAAGGGCTGAGGACAAGAGTACATGATAAAGAGGAGTGATGTTAAACCAGATGATTGGATTAAATTGCTGTTTATTATTTTGTTATTATGATTCAAATAGTCATTTGTTCTGCAATCTCCCTGCATGCGCATGTATTTATCTGGTCTAGGTGGATTACAAGATTTGTCAATTGCACCCCGCCACTGGGTGGGATATAGACTGTTAAAGATAATAAAAAGAAGTATCCTGCAATTCACTGAAAATGCATGAGTTATTTTGAAAGATTTTAGAGAATTTGATCCCATGTTCTTGGGGAGGAGGAGCTTTTTTAGGATACCTAGATATGTCAGAACCAGGTTGACAGAGCTTTGTGTGTGCTAAACTTTAAACGGGACCAAAGGATGGGATTCTTAACCTGGAATTCCTGTTTCCCGCAGGGATCATTCAGGAAGGAAGGAAGTGTCTAAACTAGGCAGTTTAGGTTCTCACAGGGCACTTCGCCACGTGGGTGAGGGAGGATGGAGACTTGTGGGAAATGAAACAAGTCCCCTTCCACTGTCCCCACTGACCTCACATTGGGTCCTCTATGAAGCATTTTGCCAAAATCCCCTCTTAAGCCCCTAAGGTTGGCCAGGAACTGGATGCCTTCGGGAAGAGGACCCCAAGCAGAGCTTCAGATGAAAGCAGTGGAATTCTCTTTCTTGTTCCCCATCAGCTGGCACTCAATGCTATACTATACCCACCATGGAGGTTCCATTTAGCCACCCCAAAGGCATTGTTCCTGTTGAGTCTTTTGCTAAGAGCCTTGAAGGGCGAGGGGTTTTTTTTATACCCCCCCCCCAAACAGGTCAGAGCTTCTCGTGGGAAAAGGGCACTGGAGAAAAGCCTATTCAGGCACAGAAGCTCCAGTGCTAAATATGGAGTCTCCCCGTCCTCCCCCTCCTTTTCACCGCTTTGCCCTCCTGCCCAGGCTGCCTTAACTTAGATGAATGAGGCTTTGAGCATCCATATGAATGCAGCATGGAAGAAGCTGTATATTGCTTTTCACCCCAGGGGGATTCCCTTATCAAGAGCCTCTTTTTTTTTTTTTTTTTGGTGTTGTTGTTGTCAGAAAACTGGGAGAGAAAGAGGACAGAACAAAGCTGCCATTTGCTTCTGCTCAGGGTGAAGATGAAACCTTTCCCCAGCCTTTCATTGCCTGTCTTTTCCCACTCCTGCTTATCTTACCTTCCCCGGGATCAGGTGCCCCCGAGCATCAAAAAGAAATTGTGTGTTTGGAAGCAGGGATTTAACTCCTCCTGCTCCCAAGCCCTCTTATTTAGTCTCCTCAACGTGGGCAGGTAAAAGGCCGAGATAGAACTTTCTTTTAAAGATGCAAGCCACTGTTTTAATATGTTAAAGTGAGAAGATGCTGGAGTACTACTGTACCTTAGCTGGAACTGGGCAGAAAGGGCAAGCAGAGAGAAATAACATTTTGAGAAAATGAAGCTTTGGAAGTCACATTGTGGTGGAATGATGCCATTGTGCATTGTGCTAACTGATGAAGCTCTGCTTGTGACCAAGCCTTAGGCTATCAGCTGCATCCACCTGGATGCCATCAGGAATGGGCATTAAATATATAGGTAGTCTTCATTTAGGCAACCACAATTGGGATGGCAACATGGTTGTTCAGTGAGGTGGTTGCTAAGCAAAACCTCAATTGTGCTTACAATCTTACTCCAGCTTTCCTTTGTTTTATATACCTGTGAAGGTTGTAAATGCGAGGATTGGTCACAAAATCACTTCTCCTTCACTGTTCTAACTGTCAGTCACTGTATGACACTGTCACTAAATGAGGACAGTCTGTAATGGTTAGTTATGATATAAACTCTGCTAAAAAAAACCAGTTATGGACAATTAGTAGCAACAATACCAGAATGTAGTGACAGCAACATATGGGTAATGTCCCAAAAATCTCTAAAGACATTATTGTGGCCTGAACGCTACAAATAACCATGGTTCTGGTAGACTATAACTGTGGTTTTACCAATAGCAACTAAAGCAGAAGCATGGAGCTTGGAACAGTTATAATGCTATTTGCAACGGTGGGAATGAAGTACTTTCATATCATGATATAAGAATGGTACGTGTGTATTGGTGGGATGGGCAAGTGCTCCAACACAAACTCTGTCCCTTAATGTTTAGTGCAACAGTGCAACGCAAGAACCAAAGCCCAGAGTTTGTACTGTGACATCACAACGCGCATTTTGCATCATCATGGCTACCTGTAGATGCCTCTACAATGGTGAAGAAGGCAGCAGAAAACCACCATATAATATTTTGCTAAGAAAAAGGTCAGTGGTCAAAGATATGTATCTAATGTTCCTCCATCCTTGGCAGAACTCAGATAGTCAGGGCATAAAAATATCCCGATCAGTCTTAAAAATTGTAACTTAGAATGCTACAACTTTATACAAAGTAGAAAGGCTTGCAAATCTCCCAAAGAAATTGAGAGATTATAAATTGAATTATACAAGGAAACTTTTAAGGGAAAATTAGCACCGGGAGACAACACATACTCTGGCTGAAAAACCTCTGTACATAGTTTGGCCAAAAAAAAAGCAGTGTCCTTGTTTTAAACATAACATCAAATAAACACATACCACTGATGGTCACCAACCCCCAGGAGAAGCCAGCACTAAAAAAAATTAAATCCATGGTTTATAGAATTGGCAACTTGTTTGCAGCCTCCAAATCTTACATTATACTTTGTTTCTGCCTCCCAGGACCATGGGGAACAAAGTCATCACAGGCTAATATTTCTAGAGGTGGTGGCACTCAACATTTGAATTTGTTTTTCATTTTGCAGCTTTAGCTTTTCTAACATGTAAAAGAGAAAATATAAGCCCAATACAGATAGTCCTCAACTTATGACCACAATGGAGCCCAACATTTCTGTTGCTAAGTGAGACATTGAGTTTTGCCCCAATTTACAACCTTTCTTGCCACAGTTATTAAGTGAATCACTGCAGTTGTTAAATTAGTAATATGGTTGTTAAGTGAATCTGGCTTCCCCCACTGACTTTGCCTGTCAGTCGCAAATGGTGATCACGTGACCTCCGGGACACAGCAACCATCATAAATGTGAGTCAGTTGCCAAGCGTCTGGATTTTGATCACGTGACCCTGGGGATGCTACAACAGTCATAAGTGTGAAAAATGATCATAAGCAGTGGTGGGATTCAGCCGGTTTGCATCACTTTGGCAGAACCAGTAGCTGCCGTATTTTTCTGTCTATAAGACGCACCCTTGTATAAGATGCTCCAGCATGCGAGTTTCTCTGTGCCGATCAGCTGTTCCGCAGAGTGCCGAACAGCTGTGCCGGCAAATCCGGAAGTTCAGCCGGCCGACGATCTTGCCCCCTCCCCCCTCCCATTAGTGGCAAGCCCACAGGGGCTTGACACCTGCACCAGGCAGCATGGCAACCCACACAGGCATGCCCTGGGCTGCGGAGGTTACCATTATTTTTCCGTGTATAAGACGCTGCACTTGTATAAGATGCACCTGATTCTTGAACAGGGTGTTTGCAGGACAAAATAGTGTCTTATACATGGAAAAATACGGTAATTGTTTGTTGGCCAGGCCCAGAACTGACTTCCAGAAGCGGCATCCACACAGAGAACTGGTTGTTCACATATTTGAATCCCACCACTGGTCATAAGCCACTTTTTTCAATGCCATTGTAACTTTGAATGGTCACTAAATGAATTGTTGTAAGTTGAGGATTACCTGTATAAAGGTTTTAACCTTTATATTAAGAAATGCACATACCTCTGTCAAATCACCCTAACCTAACCCTAACCCCACTGATATAAATTTCAAGAGCACAGTTCTAGAGACCACAAAACTGATGCTGGAAAGCCACATGTATTCACAAAGCATACAGTAGGTTTAGCCATATAGTATGCTGTGCAAAACCCAACCACTGTGGATTATTTAATAAACCATGGCTAAATAAATCTGTGGCTGAAAGCAATAAACAACAGCCAGCCAGCCAGCCAGCCAGCCTGAAGCAACTTGGTATGGACACAGTTTTTCTCTCCTTCTTCTATTAAGGGCCTTATTTCCTCTGAAGGAATCTACCAATATATGTCAACTGTGGACACAGATGAAATAAGCAGTGGGTGAAACCCAGATAGCCCCACTTTACTTCAGTCAGATCATTAGATTAAGTCCCTAAAACCAGGAGAAGCAAAGTAGAATGGCAAGGAATGAAACATAGGTACTTCTGGCCGCATCCAGCAAATGAACTGTGCCTCTTTTCTAGTCCATACATGGCAAGTTCTGTCTGCCAGTGTCTTGAGGGAACAATCATCGCAAACCAGGTCTTCATTGAAACAAGAACAAAATGGCAGGCCAACTTCATGTACTATTTACAGGGGTATCAAACTGCCAGCCCACAGACTGGTTTCATCATACTGAAGCCGCATCCACCCCATTGCCGACAGTGCAAAAAGAGTCACGATACGTCGCAATACGTCACGTGATGTGGCAAGTTTGACACCTGTGTACTAGAATATTGCTATAATATGGCAGTGATATCATTTGAATCTGAGACAAACCTGAGAGAACAGAGACGGAGCAGTCCCAGAAAAACCAATGTACATCAAATCTTAGGTTTAAGCTATCACTAAACCTCCAATTGGCCTAATATAGGAATGCTGGACAGGAATTTTAGCTGCAATCCACCATAACTGGTGGCAACATTCTGTATTTTTTTTTTCAAGTGTAGTATCATAAATGGATTCCCAAGCAAAGTGTGATGGAATGTGTACCTGAAGGAGCAGTGGGGGGGGGGGGAGTTTGGCAGGAGACAGGATTAAGAGACTGCACTGTCCTGAACTGGATGGGGAAGAGGTTCAGGATAGCCATACCCTACAATCTCTCAGGATATAGCTAGTAAGTTAGAAGGTTATTAATTTAGTTTGACAAGTTTCTGTCCATAAAGTGTAAGCAAATAAAGAATTGAACTTAATTTGACTTTGCTATGTTATCTCTGGGCTTCAGCCAGACATAAAGGTAGAATTCAAACCAACAAAAGTTGAGAATGTATTAATGTCTGAAAGGCGAGGTGCAGATGATTGGCAGGAAGGCCAAAGGTAGGTCCCTAAACAAACTTCCCTGCAAAATTTTCCACTCAATTGAAGAGCAGGAAAATACACGATAGGGCTATTTACAACTTGGCATGCTAACCCTGAGTACAAGCAGGCAAAGTGGCTTGGAGGTTTAGCCCTCCGAATTTCTATAGAAAGAGTACAAACTCTGTGGTTGATCCTCCGGCTTTGTTATCTGCACTTGTCCCTTCTCCAATGACAGTAGCTGGGACTAGGAAATGTGAGGGTCCCACAAATAAGGCTGAAGGGTGAATGCTGCCCATGTTTTCCAAAGCACAGAAAAAAGATATAAAAGTATGCTGCAAATAAATATATGTTTACACTTAGAAGTATATGCTGGCCTGTTTCTGGCAATTTGCCTGGGCAAATATATGTCCAAGGACATTGTGCAAAGTCAAGAGGACACTTGGGAGAGAAGACTCTTTCAACCAACATTAGATTTAAGTGCTATGTACAGTATATTCACATGAATAGAGCATGAGCACTTCTCTCCTCAAGCTGCTTTCTGGGGCTCCTCTGTGTCCACATGAAATTGCAAATCAATAGCATCTTTGTTTGATACAAACTACATACCAGATTTACATATTAAGCATCAGCTTCCCATTCTTTTCAACAGCTTTGGAAATACAGGAATGTCGTCTTCAGAGTGGCATGAACTTATACTTTTGCTTTGGTGTTGGGTTTAAGCTGGAGATCAAAATCAAACAAGCAGCTGTCACACACTCAGAAAAGTCACAGAAACATCGACTCCCTGAATTACTTGAGATCCATACAGGCAGAATGTGAGTTGTGAGTTACACAATGACAATAAAGATATTCTATTCCATTCTGCTAGAGAGGACTTATTTACAATCATACGTGCTATTAGTTTTGTTTTTCTTCTTCTTTCAGAAGGCTTCTTTGTTTTAACAGGTGGGTTTCAAAAAACGAAGCATCTCGCTCTCTTTTTGTTTTCCTTCCAAACAAAACCCAGTAAGAAGGAAAACATGGAATAGTTACTCAGCACTTTGGGGCCATTTAAACTAAAATGGGCAAAAGTACAATGAAATATAAGACTAATACAATTACCTTTTTTAAAGCAACACAGAGTTAAACTAAGGAATCATAGTTTCCAGATCAACGTTTCTTAACCTTGGCAACTTGAAGAAGTATGGACCTCAACTCCCAGAATTCCCAGGCCAGCTGGTCAGGGAATTCTGGGTGTTGAAGTCCACACATCTTAAACACTGATACAGATGCAGTGGTAGCAAACAATTTAGATGATTTTGAAAAGGATTCTCTAAATAAGGGATTATATAAATAAGGATTGGTCTGGTCTCTTGATGGCTGCTTACTATCTCTAGAACCATAAGCAGCTTTTCTTAAATACAAGCTATAGAGAGAAATGGGGGGGGCTGCAGGTATCTTGCCCCTACTTACAATCTACTCAAATGTATTTGTTTGGAACCCTGGACCAGATAGCTAATCAGATCTAGCAGGACTCCTCCTGTATTCCTATGACTCCTGTCCCACCACTAAGATGCCCACCTGGCAAAAGCTGATCTTATTTTTGAGTTTAGTTACGTTACTCCCAAGGAAGCGAGAATAGAAAACACAGCGTTAAAGGCCAAAGAATGAAAAAAAAGGGCAATTCCATGTTTCTCACTTAGGTCATATCTGAGATATTTCCAACTGATTTTATCAGCTCATAGTTATTCTTCCACTCAAAACAAAAAACCCAAAAGCAGGGGGAGGCATCTCCTTCAACAATCATTCCTTGGCGCTGGTGCACAAGGGAGGCACTTGCTTGGCATCTTTGGCACCCATTGCCAAGTCACAGCTTGGCTCTGAAACAGCTGCAGTGGCAGGAAGAACAGCTGAGCTCCATTTTCTGGCTATTAACCCCAGTCTCAATCCATAATTTTTTGGTCTGCCCGGAGCTATTTATAGCTGTTCCAAATAGCAAAGGGGGGGGGAGAGCCATGTGCAGCTGTTTGCTTCTCTATCCCTTCCCAATCCCTAGAGGATGGAGAAGATTTAAATATTCCAACGAAACAGGAAAACTGTATGGTTTGGGGGAGGAGAATGAATGAAGAACAGCTGGTAAAGGGAAGGAATAAAATGCACTCTCTCGGGGCTTCAGGAAAGAGACAAGAGTTCACAGATGCTTCTTTCTTTCTTTCTTTCTTTCTTTCTTTCTTTCTTTCTTTCTTTCTTTCTTTCTTTCTTTCTTTCTTTCTTTCTTCTCTGTTCTGCAAGGTATAGATAGCAATACAATATGAAGAGGCAGCTTGGCTTTAATAAACCAGTCTTCTATACTCATATATAAACATTAGTCTTCTTTGGACAAGGAAGAAAAAAACAAACAATGCTTCCCTAAAATGAGGTTCATTTCAAAAAACTCAAAATGTTAGTGATGAATGAACAAAAGGGCAGAGGAGGGCATTGATTTGTTCCTGGGCTTTGAATAGATGAACAGTCTCAGAATTGACTTTAACATTGTGGGGTCCACACACTATGCTAAGCCAGAATCTGTCTCTGTCTCTCTGTCTCTCTGTCTCTCTGTCTCTATCTCTCTGTCTCTCTCTCTCCCTCCCTCCCTCTCCCTCTCCCTCTCTCCTTCTTTCATTGGTAGCAGAGTGTGTTGTATAAAACCCCACAATCTTTGTAAATCATAGGTTTGGTTCAGTATGATACAATTGTATCAATTGTAGTTCATTTTATTGCAATATGCAATACATGAATCAGATCCTGGTGAAGCAATTGCCTTCAGTAAGGTTGGTATAATTTAGCATTATTTGCAGTTACAATCAGTACCAGCAAGTCAAAGATTACAATCCAAATATCTACAAGAAACAACATTACCAGTACATCATAGATGATAGAAATATAATTATTCCCTTTAAGCAGCTGGGATGCTAATCCTTAGCTTATTGTTACAGCAAAGAATCTAGCAATATTCTGTAAACCATTTTCATCCTGACCTGAAAGTATGCAAGTTACATATTGCTCTTCCAGTTTATCTGACCCTTTAGTAAAATGGATGAATATGGGTCCCCCTAATTATCCCCAAAGAGTACAGAAGCATATTTACAACTGCTTGTTTGTACCCAAACTTCATAGATGTCCATGTTCTGTGGAAAGCATTTTTTGATAGCTGCCTTCCAAAAGGGATAGGCCAAAGCACCATACTATATAAGAAGTTGTTGTTCAGTCGGTAAGTTGTGTCCAACTCTTTGTGACCCCATGGACCATAGCAAGCCAGACCCACCCCCAACTGTCCTCCACTGCCTCCCTGAGTCTGCCCAAATTCATGTTCATTGTGACAATGACACTATCTAACCACCTCATCCTCTGCCATTCTCTTCTCCTTTTGCCTTCAGTCTTTCCCAACATCAGAATCTTTTCCAATGAGTCCTCTCTTGTCATTTGGTGGCCAAAGTATTTGAGCTTTAGCTTCAGTCTTTCCAAAGAACAGTCAGAGTTGAATTCCTTTAGGACTTATTGATTTGATCTCCTTGCAGATCAAGGAACTCTCAAGAGTCTTTTCCAACACCACAATTTGAAAACAGTGATAAGATGCACCAAGTTCTTAACCAGGAACTTGATCAGCCTTTTCCAGCAGGATGCCCTTTAGATGTTTTGGATTATAACTCCTATCCCACTAACAGCTAAACTGTCAGAGAATGATGGGATTCCTATAATTGCATGCCACCAGAATGGGAATTCTGATATTAGCAAGGAATATAAACGTATAATGTCTGCAGATTCAGCTTTTGTGGAAGGTACAGGAGCAATCTAATCCAGTTTGATTAGCAATACTATCCTGCTGATAGGTTAGTAATGCCAGGAACATAAGAAGCTGTCTTATATGGAATCACACCAACTAAATCATCCCTGTCCATCTTGGCTGGCAACAGTTCTGGAGGATTTCAAGAAAGGAATTTTCCAGCTATAACTGGAGAAAGCAAAGATGAGAAATGGGATTTTTTATTTTATTTTTTTTTGTCATTCAGAATCTTGTCTTCTTCCAGGGTGGATACTTGCCCAGGGATGTCTTTGCAATTCTCCAGAATCTGTTTCACATCATTGTGATCTCATACCATAGTCAGCAACTGGATGGATTTATTTATTTTTACTCAACTGCATTGTCTTTGAGCAATTCCACAGCACCATCGTGTCCCCTCCCTGCTCCTTCAGTCCATATTTGCATGAGTGGCACAAGATCTAAGGATTATATCATCATAAAAATTATCGGTTAGTTTTATAGTATGTTTTTCTTCTCACTTCGGATGTATATAAACCAGGTGTTTAAGAGTAAATTATGCAGCATTCAGAGTTTATTGCAATGCCGCCCCCTTTCCCCCTGCATCCTTAACATTCCCCCTCTCCCCCAACCTAGGTCCCACTGCAGGCCAAAGAAGGTCCCGGTATGTGGGATATTTTCAAGAAAGGCCCAGAAATAGCCAATAAAAGAGGAGTTCTGGCAAGGAGGTTGGAAAAGCAGCAGAGCCAGCCCCAGACATGTTGTCAGTTGAGGCAAAGGAGAAGATGGCACCCTTTTCTCTTATTCCTTGTCCAAAAACGGGATGGGAGACCTTGTGTGGATCTCAGTGCAGTGAGCAGCAGCCTCCCCCACTGCAGCTGAGGTCCCCAAGTGGGCTTGGGATACAAGGAAGCTATCTCTACTCTTGGGCATCTGCCACAAATTAAAAAGATTTTTTTTAAAAAAAAAATAAATATTAGCACAAGTGAGATGTCAAAGTGGAATAGAAAGTCCTCCATTTCAATTTCAACTAAAAAATAAATAAATATTGGATGAGTTAAAGTTCTTCAGATGAAATTGCTATGGAAAATTTTAAAAAAGGTTTTAAGTTGGTATTGAAAAGGGGAAACAAATCCTGCAACAGTCTATAAAATTGGATATCTGACGATGAAGGCCGCCCGCTTGGAAGGAATGTCAGTGTTCCTTTAATGGTTTATCAGTGGAGGTTTTGCGCAAGGATCAAGCTGGCCTAAGCTAAAAGGATGCTGTTGAACTCATAGACTGTGTTTACCATTCTAGTAAATCATGGGTTGTTTACTCACGTGTTGCCAAATAAGTCATGCTGTCTGGTTCACACTGCAGTTCACATTGCATACTAAGCTATAAACCATGATTTGCATTAAGCCAAAAGGAAGCAAACCACACGATGACTTTACTCAGTATTTAAACCCAGCCTGATTCAGCAGGACTCTTTTCAGATATTTGAAGCTGCCAATAAACCATGGAGGACAAGCCATGTCTTCCCCCCCTCCCCTCCTTAGTGCTCTAAAGGCTAATGGAAGAGCTGAAGCAGGAAACCATAAACTAGAAGAGAAAGTGCTCCAACCCTAAGCCAGTAATTCACTTTCTCTGTGTAACACCTGCAACTGAGGTGCTTATCAGATCAAAAAGACTAAACCACAATGCCAAACCACATTTGCAGGTGCAGCAAGTGCCTGCTGCTGTTCGCAAAGGCCCTTCTTCTTTCCTGCCTAGGTGTTTTCCTCCAGGCAGAACGAAGGGGCACGTCAGTTTTACCTCTCCTTTCAGAGATGGCAATCCAGGAAGGATTATATAATGTGGGTTGAGGAGCCAATATATACCTTAAATGGGGAGCTATCAGAAGGTTACGCTCTAGAGCAGGGGTGTCAAACTCGCAACGTCATGTGACGTGTCGCGACGTATCGTGACTTTTTTTTCCCATTGCCGGCAATGGGGTGGACGCGGTTTCGACATGACGCATCCAGCCCACAGGCCAGCAGTTTGTCACCCCTGCTCTAGAAGCAGGATTCTTATCTCTCAGGCAGGAACAATCCTGCCTAATATCTGGTATCTACTGGACATGGTCTGGAGGAGGGGTTCAATGGCTTGGGGAAAACAGAGTTGAGAGCCATGTGTTTTGACAAGGTGGTAGAACAAATGAGTACAAAGGCTCTCTTTGCCCTGGAAACTCATCAGACAGTTCTGCCATCTCAACTGCAACTACCTTGTCTGTAAGAGAAAAAGAGATGATTTTCATGATGGAGGCTGCCTTGCCTTGCATTCCTTGGAAGAACAGCAAGATATAAAGAAATAACATCTTGATAAGAGGGAAGAAGAAGGTGCTTTAAAATCAGGCTAGTTGCTGAAAGTGCAGAAAGGAAAGCAACAAGAACCACAGCATCTGGAGTACTATAATAATGAGCCAATTTATCACGGCACAAGCTCCTAGTCCACTGTTCCAATATTATTTCTCCGCTGAAATGCTATTATCCAGATGGAGATTGGTGATAAGGCTTGAATATTTTGCACACAAAATATTTAGATTTTTTGCAATGAGAACCTAACAACTCTCTTCCCCCCCCCCACACACACACCAGAAAAAGGAGAAAGACAACAGAAGCACTTTTTCCATTCTATGCTATTCTGAATTCCATATCCTAAACAAACAATTAGCTAAGCTATAAGAGTTTTGTTTTCTAAGACAATGCTGACAATGCTTCCTAGGATGCTGATGGATCTAGATAATTGCCTGTTTAACCGATGTGTTCCAGATGCCCATTCCTATTGTAATTGGGGGGGGGGAGCCAGTTTGGTATAAATGGTAAGACATCAGGGTAGAAATGGGGAGACTGCATTCTAGTCACCCCTTAGATACAAAGTCTGCTTGGTGACCTTGGGCCAGTCTCTCTTTCTCAGCCCTAGGAAGGAGGCAAGGACAAACCATGGAAAACCTTGCCAAAAAAACTGCAATATAAAGCATTCATCTTTTTTTTTTTTTTGCCCATGCAGTCTCCAGCAATCAACATTGACTCAAAGGCACAAACATATTGTAACTTACCTATGCAACCTTGTGAAATACAGTTCATCTTGGTGTTTCAAATCCTGCATTAATGGTTGATTCTCCTGTAGGAGATGACCAGACTCAGCCCAAGGGAAGAGTCAAATGCATCATCAGTCTTGAGTCCCTTCATGCCCACAAGAGAGTCCAGCCCACCTTGAATTCCACTGACTCTTATCTACCGCCAATTTGCTTTGGCCGTTAGTAGTTCAGATTCTTGTAGAGAGAGCTTAAACTTGCAATAAAGCTTTATACCCATTTAAATTGCCTGGATTTCCTGTGTTTGACATCTCCTTTCTTAGTGGATCAATAGAGAGAGGTTGGGAGAAAGAAGAGGGAGAGAGGGGCATGCTAGTTTGCTTCCATGGGTCTTTGATAGGAATTATGCCTTATAACGAATAGTCAGGAGTTAATCAAGAACGGACTGGGCAGTTTGAGAAAATGCAAAAACTTTGGGGCCAAAGATTCACATTGTCCAAGCCCACTATTTTTGGTTACCTTAGTTTTTTCCCCTTTTTCTAATCCAGACTTACTGTCCCCCCTCCCCATTCAGTGCTCTCTAAATTAAACTGAACTAAACTGACATGGCCAACTGCTATGTTTACTTCAAGTTGTGTAAGGGAAGGCCAATTCATCTGGAAATATTAGCCTGGGAAAGATTGTTCTGGATCATAAAATAGAGATGGGAACTCTTCAGCCTTCCAGATGTTACTGAGCCATCATTCCCAGCCTTTCTCAATACTGGCTAATATGGAGCTGTTGGCAGTTGTAGTTCAACCACATCTAAAAAAGCCACAGGTTCCCTAAACCTTGCATGTAAGAAATGCAACATTTTTAAATTTATCACAAAATTTGTATGCCACTAGATCAGGGGTAGGCAACCTCGGCTCTTTTATGACTCATGGACTTCAACTTCCAGAATTCCTGAATCAGCTGCACTAGATGAACTCTGAATGGTTTATATAAAATCACAACTAAAATTACTGACCAGTTCTGCACTGGCTATGAGAGATATTACTGAAACCAGTTGAGACAAGGGGGAAAAAGAACACCTGTAGTTCCATTTCTTGCAACGGGCGAAGAGAGTGAGAGTCTGCTTGGACCAGTCAAATTTGAATAGGATGGCAGCAAAGATATTTAGCAGGCTTATGTCGTTCTATTGAGTCAAGGAAATTTTATTGCACTGAACTTGAAGATCCTGGGATTTCAGAGGTAGGACTGGAGCAAAAAATCGGTACTATTGTTGCAATGATAAAAGCAGAACCTAGTGGGGAACATATCAGCTGGCAAGTAGGATAATAGGTACAGCGGTGGGATTCAGCTGGTTCGCACCGATTCGGTAGATCTGGTAGGTAATTTTTTGTTGAGTTCAGCAGATTGGATGGTGCCCACTGAAGCCCTAATCCTTCTTCACAAGGCCCAGAATGGCCCTCCCAAAGTGCATGGACACCGCTTCCGGAAGTCCGTTATGGCCTCAGAGGCCCAGAGGAGGCCTTCCAGGCCCAGAACGGCCTGCCAGAAGTACATGGATGCCGCTTCCAGAACTCCATTCTGGACCTCAGAGGGCCAGGCCCAGAACAGACTCCCGGAAGCGGCGTCCACGCAGAGAACCGGTTGTTCATGTATTTGAATCCCACCACTGAATAGGTATATAAGAGAATGCACAGTGTCAAATGTATTTCCACTTTTAGGTTCAAGGCTGGCAAAGCAAGAAAGAAAAGAAAAAGACACTGAAGTTTGTAGCAGAATGAATGCATGCTTTGCATAGCCTGTGGTTTTAGGCTGATGGTAATTATTATTCCATGTGCATGTACAGAAGTCAATCGAGAAAAGAAATGGGATGGAGCTAAACCAGGAACTGTTGTTTGATTCTTGGGTCATAAGGGAAAATCAGATGAACTGTCGACATAAAGAGCATTTCCATTTTCTGGATTGGGCTCTGGCCAAACCAAACCAAACTTTTTCCAGCAGGAAACAAGTTTTGCTCAAAGGCCTTTGTCATGACTGAGTGTAGACAGATTACAGAGGGGGGAATGCCATTTGGGAAGAATTATCTCCGCAAACAATTCCTTGTGCTGGCAGGACGGTTTCAGCTGTTTGAATGAAAAGAAGTGTCTACTGTTTATAAGCAGATTGGGTTATGGACCTCCATAGCTCAGTGATATATAGTCATTGCTTTTGTATGTGGAAAGTCTCTGGTTCAGTCCTTGTCAACATCATTAAGAGGGATTAGGTAGTACATGATGGAAAAGACTGCTGAGTGGAAACCATTCGGAGCTCTGGGGATCAGCAAGCTTTCTAACTCCCAAGTCCTCTCTATTAAACATCGTGGGAACTAGGAAGTGTGCCTTTTCCATTGCAGCCCCCATCCTCTGGATCAATATCTCCCCCCCCCCAAATACAGGTGGCATCCGCTCTCCTTCGGGTCTGAAAAGCCCTTAAAATCTGGAGTTCATGTGTTTGGAGAGAGGCTTGCTGCGGTTTATTGTGGTTATTTTTAATCAGGGCAATCTTATTTTGTCAATGTATTAATTGTTTTAATTTTATATTACACTTTTGCAAACAGCCCAAAACTTATTGAAGTGGGTAGCCATAATAAATTCTGTGAAATAAATAAACACTGCCTTTTAAATTTCACCTTTAATGGTCATGTGACTGGCATTTTTGCATTTTTTTTTTAAATAAACATTTTGGGAAAATAAAAAAAAATGCAACTTCTGTTGGATCCTCTTGGGCAGTGGTGGGGAACCTGTGGCATGCATGCCAGAGGGGGCACTCAGAGCCCTCTCTGTGGGCACGCGCACTTCGCTCTTTGGCTAAGTTTCTACAGGAAAAAGCCGTTTCTCAAGTCCTTCCTAGCCTAAACAAGCCGCCGGAACGAGCGCACTGTTTTCAGCTTTGAATTATATCAAATCTGACACCAGAAACAGACTAACAGATGACCTGAGTGCTGCATGTGTTGCTCTCAAACTTACAAAGTATGAGCCAAGGTTAGACAAATTATCAGCATGCATACAACAGCAAAAATCACATTAATTGTTCAAAAGCATGCCAAATGCAAACTTTTACCTTTCAATAAAAAGTTGTTTGTATCATTGATAGCTTTGTTGTTGTGTTTTTCTTGTAGGACAAAAGATGTGAATGTATGAGTTGTTTTTTTCTAAACTAAAACCTCAGTATTCAGCTTAAATTGCCGTGTTGGCACTTTGCGATAAATAAGTGGGTTTTGGGTTGCAGTTTGGGCACTCGGTCTCTAAAAGGTTCGCCATCACTGCTCTTGGGAATTTAGTTTCCCCTCCCCCCCCAAGAAGAATGATGAATGTTAAACAGATTTAATTACAGATTAACAACAACAACAACAACAACAATAATAATAATATAATAATAATAATAAAGTTGGAAGGGACCTTGGAGGTCATCTAGTACAACCCCCTGCTCAGGCAGGAAACCCTATACCATTTCAGACAAATGGCTGTCCAGTCTCTTCTTAAAAACTTCCAGTGTTGGAGCATTCACAGCTTCTAGAGGCAGGTTGTTCCACTGATTAATTGTTCTAACTGCCAGGAAATTTCTCCTTAGTTCTAGATTGCTTCTCTCTTTGGTTAGTTTCCATCCATTGCTTCTTGTCCTGCCTTCAGGCGCTTTGGAGAATAGCTTGACTCCCTCTTCTTTGTGGCAGCCCCTGAGATATTGGAACACTGTTATCATGTCACCACCCCGTCATTCTCTTCATTAAACTAGACATACCCAATTCCATCAACCATTCCTTATATGTTTTAGTCTCCAGTCCTCTGGTCATCTTTGTTGCTCTTCTCTATACTCTTTCTAGAGTCTTAACATCTTTTTACATCATGGTGACCAAAACTGGATGCAGTATTCTAAGTGTGGCCTTACCAAGGCATTGTAAAGTGGTATTAATACTTCACGTGATTTTGATTCTATCCCTCTGTTAATGCAGCCTAGCACTGCTTGGCTTTAACTGGTTAAAGATCATTATAGATTATTCTCATTACCTGCCACTTCCCATTTTGCCATTTCCAGCCTAGTTTCTTCATGTCTCTCTTTCCTATCAAAAATTTATTTTCAAGAGAACACTCTATTTATCCAATTAAATTTAATGTAATCTGCAGAAATGTCTGTGCTAGTAAAATGTAGATACCACAAAACCTTGTTTTCATTTCAAAAGACTAATGCAGCTGCTTCTCTGACAATTTCTTCTAAATACAGTTTGTAGGCAATGTAGGACTTAATTTCATGCAGGCCTCAGGCCTCTAGCTAGGAGAATTGCCTACTTCCTTCCCTCTGGTCTACGTCTTTCTATTTTGAGTTCGAAATTTGCATTCCAGAGGAAAAGGGATATATTGCATATCATAAAAATACACGATCACATCATTGTGATGCTACATACAGTATTGGAAATAAACCTGTGGAACATGATGGTTAAATATTTCTGAGGCTGGATTGGTAAAGGATTCCAAAAACAACCAAAAGGGACATCACTATTGTAAATATTCTACTGTACAATACTGTACTGTATGTCATTAATCATATTAACATTCAGCATTACTTTAATTCAAAAGAAAATATTGAATGGATAATACTACGGAGCTCAACACCAACTTGAAAGGGTTTTTTTGTATACAGTCTAAATTTTTGTAGACTGTAGACACTTTTCTAAAGTGTCTGGGGTAAGTGGGGAAAGTAACGTACATAAAACAATGTTGATTGGCCTGTGCTAACATGAGATTCCAATATCTGGAATGATTTAGTTTAAAGGAATGAAAAAAAACCCTCATACAAAACATATTGCTGCAGGGGTGGCAGAGACAACGAAAAGCATGAAATATATTGAAATTAAAAATAATAAATATATCTAAACCCAACATTCAAGTAGAAAGAGAAAGTCAATTTGAGCGTGGAACATTCAAATTTTAGCTGAGATCGTTGCCAGATCAGTATCATTATTAAGAAATGGTTCAACTAAGTTACTATGACAGGTAGTCCTTGACTTACAACAGTTCGTAGTGACTTTTCAAAGTTACAATGGCACTGAAAGAAGTGACTTATGACCATTTTCATACTTATGACCGTTGAGGCATCATGTGATCAAAATTCAGATGCTTGGCAATTGACTCATATTTATGACAACTGCAGTGTTCCAAGGTCATGTGATCCCCTTTTGCAACTTTCTGACAGGCAAAGTCAGTGGGGAAGCCAGATTCACTTAACAACCATGTTCCTAACTGAACAACTGCAGTGATTCACTTAACAAATGTGGCAAGAAAGGTCATAAAATGGGACAAAACTCACTTAACAAAAGTCTCGCTTAGTAACAAAAATTTGGGGCTCAGCTAGGATCATAAGTCTGTAATTCATATCAACCTACAAAGTAACATATGAACATGAAACTAATATTATTAGTTTTTTTTAAAAAAAATATCCCTGGATTATATTGAAATAATAAAGAAGAAGAAAGAAAATAAAAAGGACGATTACAAGCATGCGCAATCAAAGACTGTGGATCTTTGCAGCTGGAGAGAGGAAGTGGTTTGTTTTCTAGGCTGCTTGAAGGTGACAGAGGGCAATGGCAACTATCAGTTTACACAGTTCTGGTGACAGATGTGTGTCTGTGAACTCAAAAAATAATTCTGGTATCATGTGAATGGACACTATACCTATATATTTAAACAACGCAAATTAATTTCTGTAAAGAAATTTTGTGAACTGTGAATTTTAATGTTGATGTGTGTGGCTTGGGTGTCTGTCTGTAGTTCAAATTTACTGTTTTTTCAGTTATTGTTTTTATATTTATCGTGAAGTGCCTGGAGTCCTATTGAGAAAAGTTGCATTAAAGTATTGACAAATAAAAATCTTTCTAGAACACCTGAGAGGGAAACATGAGAATGCCGTCTCAATTTGGTGAAACTCTTAAGTTTTAAGCAGCGTATGCCCAACACATCTAGAGGACTGCAGGCTACTTCAGTATCATCATACAAAAATATCAATACATTATCATGGGAAGTTTAGCCTAAAGAAGAAAAGGCTAGGAGAAGACATTATACCATTCTTCCTATATGTGAAAGGATGCCACAGGGAAAAGTTGTAGATTTATTCTCAATAGCACTAGGGGTTTAGACTAGAACCAATGGGTGGAAGCTTATCAGAGACAGAATCATACATAAAATAAGGATGAATTTCCTGACACTGAATGCTATTAAGCAATGGAATAGCTTATCTCCTGAATTCATGGATGTTCCATCACTGGAGGTTTTCAAGAAAAGATTGGAAATCTATTGTCCAGAATGGTGTGAGGACTTCTGCAATGGACAGGGGATTGGGCTAGATCAGGGGTCTTCAAACTTGGCCCTTTTATGACTTGTGGACTTCAACTCCCAGAATTCCTCAGCCAGCCTGGCTGAAGAATTCTGGGAGTTGAAGTCCACAAGTCATAAAAGGGCCAAGTTTGAAGACCCCTGAGCTAGATGGTTTCCAACTTTTCGTCCAATCCTATGATTCTATGATTCTGTGTTAGATGAAACAGTTGTGTCTTGATCATTTTCCTAAAACCTAGGAGTGATGGAGCGAATTATATCTCTGCAGGAGGAAGTTCCAAAATGTGAGGATGGACATTGAAAAAATCCCCCTCCAAGGCCCTATCAGATAGCAGAGACTTGGAGGAATTTGACCCCTTTTGAGCAGATTGAAAAGGCAAACAGGTTCAGAAGGCATCTCTTCAATAACCAGGTCCATAGACATGTAGAGCCTTAAAGGTGGCCACCAGTGCCTTCATTCACCCCAAAACCCATTGCCAACTATTATGGCTCTTGAAGCAGCAGAGGTTACCCAGTTATAACAGGTTATACTCATCCCTTCTTGGGCCACCACATTCTAAACCAGCGGTAGCTTCTAAATGCTCTTCAAGACAGCCCCATAGGAGGTGACTAGGAACAGGAGTGACTGTGACTGTGTAAAAAATACTCCCTGCATGCTTACAATGGCACATACAGTATGTCAATGGAAAGAGTAAATGGGGGAGCAAGTCTTCCTTGAAAACCTGGTACAATGCCTCGTGTGATTCTTTTTGTAGTGCAGCATATGCACTAAAAATAATTAACTTTTCAAAATGTTTTTCTTAATTGAATAATTGCAGTTTTCCTTTTCATTTGCTAAAAGTAGACTTACATCATTGCCTTTGAGGCAAGCTAAGCACCTGCTGATTCCGGCATATTTCTGGCTGTTTTCTTGGCAACAATACAAAATGGGTTTAACATTGCCTTCTTCCAGGATGATTTTTTTTTAAAAAAACTTCCTGGTTTAACCTGGAGCCCTGGGATTTTACAATAGTCCCCCCTCCAAGTGCTAACCAGGTCTGACCTGGTTAGCTTTTGAGATGATCCAGAGATAGTTAGAAGTTGCCACTTATAAGGAAAATGCCTCCCTTTTTTGAGCATTACAGTTAGCTTAACTGCTGCAATTACCAAGTAATGAAACTTCACTAACTTCTAAATCACTATTTTTTTTATTTTATAAAAAATATTTTATAATTATCTGACTAACTGCAAGGGCTAAAACACACAGTCACAAGATGCCTAACAAGATATCTCATTCATGCTTACATTGGGAGACAGTAATCGCTTACTCATACCTCAATTCATGGTGTTCTGTCTCATTGTATGAGGATATATTTGGCTTATATTATAAGCATGTGTAATTTGCAACTCTCTTTGCATTGTACAGATGATAGCCAATTGCCCAGAAAATCTGGAGACATCTGGTTTCTAGCTATGCCTTGAATGTGATTAGCAAGTCACAAATCCTCACGCACTTTCCCACAAAACTAGCACTATACTTACAGCTTGCCTTTGTTATTTGCCGTATAGCTCCACTCCTTCGGAACCCAAACAAAGAAAAGGGAAAAAATATCCAAAGAATGCAATATCGAAAAACAGAAGGGAGAAAGTGGGGACACCAAGATCCAAGAAATAAAGCAGACAACTCAGAAGGAGGCCCCCAGAGTAAGAGAGAAGTGGGGGGAAAGCACGTGTCTCTATCTGGTTATTCCAAAATAAGGGAAGTTATATGCAACATGATTGTAACTTTAGAGTAAGAATAATCTGGGGGGTTTCCCCCACAAGGAATTTGTGCAGTTCTGGATCAATGGATCTCAGGACTTCAGTGCTGAAGAGCTTCCAGGTTAAACTCCTACATATTGCACCTACAGCAACTATTTTCTTTTTGAGATACAATGGCTCCATTTCCTCACTGAATTCTTCTTTCATCCCTCCTCCGGGCTCCTCAGCTTCAGGTTCTGGAAGGGAAAGGCTAGCCTGAGGTTTTACAGTTCCTCCTTAGTGATCCAACAAAAAGACCAGGGGAGTAGCCAAGAAGAATGTTATCAGTTTTATGTATGGATAAGCGTGTTATTGGATTATGTATTACCCAACCACCATGTTGCTTCCTTAAATACCTGAAGGTTTGTAAAAATGGAAAATTAATAAAACTTGTTATATAACAACAAAAAAAGAATGTTATCAGTTTTCCATTCTCTCCATCATGGGTCTCCTTGCATGCAAAGCCTCAGAAGATTCCTTCCTTCCTTCCTTCCTTCCTTCCTTCCTTCCTTCCTTCCTTCCTTCCTTCCTTCCTTCCTTCCTTCCTTCCTTCCTCCCTCCCTCCCTCCCTCCCTTCCTTCCTTCCTTCCTTATGTTAGGGTAGAATAATCCTTCCTTGTTTTTAGCTTTTCAGGCTGTAGAATTGAATGTAATTCCAACCATTTCTTTAGATTTCCGGAGTGAAAATGGCAATAGTGTGGAGATGCCTTCTGGTTCATCAGTTAGGTGGCTGAATACATGAATGTATTTTCCAAGAATCTGACCATTGCTTTATCTGGTTCAGGATAATCATCTTCAATCTGATATTCTTAAATGCAGGATTTCAATTTCCACAAAAGTCCAGTACAACAAAACACTCTTAATGGAAGTTTCATCAATTTTGGTAGCACCAGGTTGGGCTGTGTTAATGGATTGCCAAAGATCTCCCTAAATTGCAGCCTGGTGTACTGGGATGCTGAGGAGTGGACAGAGGAGGCACATTATTTACAACTACTCCCTTACGCAGAGTCTGAAATCTCATAATGTTCTAAGCCAGGGTTTTTCAAACTGCGGTTCTCAAAACCTTGCTATTTTGTAAGAACTTGATTCAGAGTTCTGAGAAAGATTAAGAATAAAATAAAATCGTTCAAACACAACTGATTTTTTTTAGCACTAAGCTTTACCTCTTGGCCGGGGATTGTGGGGATTTGATTTTTAACTAACAGTTTCCTTGGCCTGAAAGTTTTTGAAAATCCCTGCTCTAAGATAGCTTTCTATGGAAGCCATTGCCAGTCATTAATCAGTCAACCATTGGCAAGCTTAGTCCATCCTTTTCTCAGCAACCACTCCTCTCTGGTCCCAATTCTCAGGGTAGTTCAAAGGGTAAAGCCAAATTGTAAGAAAGGAGTAGGAACCATTGTTGCCCCCTGCTTATTGGTCCTGTTTGAGAAAGAAGATACTGGTAGCAATGGGCAATGGATTGAACCAGGAGCTGTCATGGCACAGTGGTTAGAATGCAGTATTGCAGGCTAACTCTGCACACTGCCAGGAGTTTGATCCACACCAGCTCAGGGTTGACTCAGGATTTCATCCTTTGGTAAAATGAGGACCCAGATTGTTGGGGGCAATATGCTGACTCTGAAAACTGCTTAGAGAGGGCTGTAAAGCACTGTGAAACGGTATATAAGTCTAAGTGCTGTTGCTACTGCTATTGGGCCTTCTTACCACAGCTTCCTGCTGAAAGTAATTCCTGAACCCAGTCTCCAAGCAGTAATTGACCCTCTTGCTTACTGTATAGTTGCACAATCTGTGGCCCACCACAGCACTCCCCCAAAAGGTACAGTATTTCCAAATTATAAAATCCAGTCTAAGAAGGGGAAATTCTTAACAATGTAGAAACCAACCCTATTCACTATAATTACTTTAATTAATGAACTAAGTTTCTGTTTAAATTAAATCGCATCAAAGGGAGCTTTAATTCTGATCTCATCTACTTTTTTTGGAATGAAACCCCTATTCAAAAGCCAAGTATGAGTTTCTGGTTCAATAGAATCACAACTTGTTTATACTTTCTGGATTCTGGCTAAAGTGCAAAGGATGGGAAGAATGACAAGACTTACCACATATTTCAAAATTGCATCAATAATACATTTTACGTTTTTTTGTGCTGAATAAAATTCAATCATTGTAATATATTCAGTTGTTCCTACCATTAGACCACTCATTGGCTCCGGGCGGCTCCGTGAGACAGCAGCGGGAAATGGGGGCCTCGCAAGGGGGTGGAACCGGCCGAGATGTGGACTCGGTGAGTTAGACCTTCCGGATCCCTCCTGTGAGCGGATGGCAGGTGGATGGGGATTTAACGGCCTGGTGGACCCTGGTGGACCCCGCGGCGAGATGTGGACGGGCGGGCGTTTTTTGGCGGCC